>NW_020455643.1:212403-228467 GCF_003342845.1 Nothoprocta perdicaria | reverse complement strand
CCCCGCACGCAGCCCCGCGCTGCGCCTGCGCGCCGCCACCGCCGCCCCGCCCTCCCGCGCGCGGGGGCGGAGCCGCCGGCTGAGGCGCAGCCCATTGGCCGTCCGGGCTGTCACTCGACAGGTGCCCCGCTCGTGAGAGCGGCAGGGGCTGCAGCCTGAGGAGAAACGGCCGCGGGGAAGCGCCGGGGCGGGCGGGGGGCGGGCGCGGGGCCTCACGGTGGCCGGGCAGGGGCAGCCGTTCTGCGCAGCAACGGGCGGCGGCGGGTGCCGCCCACGCGGCCCGGCCGCGCATGCGCGCGGCGCCATGGCCGTGGCCTCGGGGCGCCCATGGCGCGTTGCGGGGCGGCTGTCCGCTCTGGCCGGTGCGTTCCGTGCGGGACCATCCGCCCCGCTGGCTGCCTTGGCGGCGCTCGCTGCCCCCTGGCGAGCGCGGCCCCGGCCCCCGGCGCTGCCTCCGCGCAGCCTCTTCCCCCGCGCGCTCCGGCCGCGGCCTTGGCCGCTGCTCGGCGCCCCGCGCGGCTGCTCCCGGCGGACAGCGACCTCCCGGCGCGATGGGACAGGCTGCGCGTCCCGCACACCCCAGCCGTGCGGATATCTCCGCCGTGCGCCCCGACCACCACCTCCCAGCGTTTGATGTCCTTTCAGACTTCCTTTCGTTCACTTAAAAGTTATATTTGGTAACTGCCTTTTATGCGGTGATTTCACAGTCGGTTGCTGCACTGTGTTCCTAAACAAACATGTGCCTATGTGCCTACACATCTCCWGTACGTGTGCCTATATATGCGTATCTCAGACTGGTTTCTTCAAGGTAAGTCAAAAAGTCTCTAATCTCTGATTTAAGTCAATTAGCAGCCCTAATAGAGGTAAGAAGCTTGCCTGAAATGCAATTAAATATAGGGTATCCTTTCTGGGATTCACTACTGTACTATTTCCTGGAAAAAAAAATCCACTAAAACTTTTCATTATCTAAGGTATGTACTGTCCAGGAAGATAATCAGTTATACCTATGGCTTTCTTGAAATTTCATTTAGCTAACTGAAAACTCTTCGAAGATTCATTGGTCAATAAGCCTTATGATAGGAGACAGGGCAGAACAGTTTTCTACAGTCAAGGGATATATTGTCATAACCTGCAAAACCTGCAAAAAACCTGCAAAAAAAACTGCAAAACTATTTGCCAAGAACAGAGTAGACAATTTTTTTCTTGAGGTCTTCACCTTAATTGGACAGAAGATTTCCGTTTCCTCCAGAAAGCTCAGTACTGATTGACCAAACTTGACCATTTGTAGAGATTCCCTGCATAGCTTGGTAACCACRGGAAATGGAGATCCAAAGCAGCGCAGCTTTATCCACACACTGCGCAAGGACGATCTCTGTGAACACTTACCTCACRCCCACACACACTTTCAAATACTAGCTCCAGCATTCCAAGGTTGCTTGCAGTTGACTGTTGATTTCAAATTACAAGAATACGTGAGTCTCACTGCAATTCAGAAGGGATCTGTCAGTATTCAGTCCCCTTCAGGCTGGAAATAACCAAGTAAATAGAGAGGAAATATGCAGCAGTAATTGCAAATAACCAGCAAAGTGAACCAGGCAACCAAGAGCACCCAGTTCTTTGTCTTTAACAGAAGGGATTATGTTGCATAGTTGGTTTTGTGTATTTTTTTTTCTTCAAATCAAAGTATGTTTTATGTCAGGGAATGCGTTAGAAGATAGTGCTGAGAAATCAGAAATTCCAGTACAATAAAGGTACTTCTGTACCTAGGTAATCTTGGCTAAGCCACTTGAGTATGTCTGCACTGTGGGAATTCGTCACGAATTTGTCATACCTTATAGGGCCCAATAAAGTAGAGAGCTTAGCATAAGTAAATGGTGTAGTGTAGCATAGGGCATAGGGAATGGCGTTCGGAAGATCTCGCGATGTCAYGGGAAGGTAGGAGCATAATTAATGCATACCCTACTGATGGCCCCAGAGGAGGTTAGTCTCCTGATTGGGCAGTAGGTGAATTCCTACGCTTTGTGGGGGTATATAGGCAGACTGAACAAAGCAATAAACGCCATTTGCCGCATCCTCCATATTGGTGTCTGTGCTCTATGGCTCTGGGGTGGGTAGAACCCCAGGTCAGTCCGGCTGGCGAACAAGGCTTGCCGACCCACGTCRGCAACAMTGCACTCTTAAGCTTGCTAGCTCATATCTTAGAAATGGCTTAACTGCAGTAGTGTGGAATATCATACAGGTTCACGTGGTCTGTAGTATGTGAAAGCACCTCCTGCCTTTGGAGCAGGTCCTCTAGGAGCCTGTAAAAGAGGAAATACAGGCAGGACATTGGAAATTAGTAAAATAAATGCAGTGACCATCAGAGCAAGAGGCATGCGGGCCTTAGAGGTCTGGAGCAGGGGTGAAAGCTGTCAGGGTACAAAGAGTTCACATGAACAAATGAAGTTTGTTCATCATGAAGCAGGCCGCCTCCAGCTCTGCTCACTGCCAGGGATAAACACCACGCTCATTCCGGAGCCCCTTCYTGAAACACAGAGCAGCGAGTGCAGCCGCCTGCTACGACCCTGGTTCTGCTGCATCACCAGCCGTGCCTCGAACTCCTGCGCCGAGGCCTAGCTGCGACTAGCGCCAGGAACGCCAAGTACTCCCGGGGACCAGGCCTGGCTGCGCGCGCAGCCCCGCCCCTCGGCGAGGAGCCCCGCCCCGCCTCGTGGAGCCCCGCCCCCTCCCAAGGCGGGGGCGCCCCGAGCCTTTGGCGGCTTCGCGGCGGCGCCGCCTCCGCAGGGGCGGGACGGGGTGGGGGGGGGCGCGGCGCCCCCTGGCGGCTGCCGGCGGCGCCCCCGCGGCGGGCACCGCCCCTTCCTGCCTTCGTGCGCGGCGGGGCCGGGGCGGGCGCGATGCTGCTGGTGCTGTCGGAGGAGCAGCGCGCGCACCTGGGCTGCCTGCCCAGCCTGGGCGCCGCAGGTGCGGCCGCGCTGCCCCCCGCACGGAGGGAGCGGGGCCGGGGTGCGGGGCTGGGCGGCCGCGCGCGCGGCGCTTGCAGCGGAGCCGCCTGCAGCGGAGTCGACTCTCTCGTTTCAGGCGCGGGCGAGCTGGGGCGGCTGGCGCTGGAGCTGCTGCGGCACGGCGGCGCCCCGCGCGCCGTGGAGACCGCTGCCAGTAAGAGCCGCGCGGGGCGGGCGGCGGGAGGCGCCGCAAGGCGGGGGCGCGCGATGGGGCGGGGCACGGGGCGGGGGCGCGCGGCGCTGCCCCGATGCCGCCGGGGGCCGCGCCTGCCCCTTGGCGTCGCTCCTGCCGGGCTGGTGGTTCGGTTCGGTTCGGTTCGGGAGCGGCGCGGGCTGAGTGCGGCCCTGCGCTTCCCTTGCAGGGAGCCTGTCGGTGGACGCCGAGGCGCTGCAGCGCGGCCTGGACGGGCTCAGCTTCCTCCTGGCCGAGAGCTCCAAGCTCATGGTGAGCAGCGCCCCAGCCGCCCCTGGGTGACACTCGCAGTCCCGACGAGCGTGTTTGCACTTAAAAATGGTTACGCTTTTAGAAAGGAAGTGATGTCTGTTCCTTAGGCAGTTCTGTCCTTACAAACCCTGCATGACTTGGCTCGTTTGCGGTTTGTGTCAGTCTTCAAAGCTAAGACCCAACTGTTTTAACACTAAAAATAAGACCGCAGAGCAGGTACGAGGAACGCTCTGCGGTTTGGCAGCAGAGGAGGCAGTGTGCGGGCGGCCGAGCGCGCACAGGGGGACACACAGGGAGCCTCGTTCCGCCCTGAGCCCTGCACCGCCCTGAGCCCTGCACTGCCCGGAGCTCCGAGCACAGCTTGAGCCCCGCGCCGCMGCTGCCACTGCTGCTTTGGCCAGGGAGCCCCTGGCCCCTGCCGGCCACGGGGACCAGCGCGAGCCAGTGCTGGGAGAGCCACGTTGGTAAGGCCTGATTCCTTTGGAAACTGCTCGCAGTTGACACTGGAGACCATGGGAAAGAGATGCAGAGAGAGGTGGCTCCTGTTCCACTCCAAGCAGGCATTGCTTGTGCTGGAGAACAGATAGGGATGAAAATGAAGTGCAGAATTTTCTGTTGAAGTAGGGTGGCTCGACAGAAAGATAGGTTATTGCAGGTTTATCACAGAATAGAGGTGATCATGGAATGTTTTTGCTGTCTGGGAAATATTCGCTCCCTTGCAGGTGTGTAACTTGCACCATGGAGTAAATAAGCAGACTCCTCCATTGCATCACAGAGGCTTTGACCTGGGGAGAAGCCTCCTGAGGGCCGCTCTGAGCTGTGCAGCTTCACGGGCTGCTTGCGGTTGGAGTTAATCAGCTTGCTGCACACCATTTATAGCTTTCGTATCAATATTAAACCAATACCACTGATTTGTGGTATCGATGTAATTGATTTACCAACTGCGTTTCTAGAAACATGTTTCAAAAGCTTAAAGATTCTTTTTTTTCTGTTTTGTCTCCTTCTTTATTATGAAGGATCAGACATGATGCTATTGAACCTTTTCTAAACATTTAAAACCCCTTTCCAAAATTTGTTCAAATTAACAGTAATGACTCCACCTATATAAGTGACTTGCAGCGTAGGTGATTTGTTTTCTCCTTAGCTGTGCAATTTCTGCAGGAAAATAATTGTGTCATACCATGTGAATGGTGTTTACTGACAGTTGTACTTGTTTCTCAGTAAATAATGAGTATTGAACCTTGTATTTGCACCTTGTTGTTTCCAGATCTCCGAGACAGACTTCCAGGATTCTGTCCATGTTCTGGGATTCTCGGATGAACTGAACAAACTACTGCTTCAGCTTTACCTTGACAACAGGAAGGAGATCAGAGGTGTTCTTAGTGAGCTGGCACCAAGGCTTCCCAGTTACCACAATCTTGAATGGAGGTTAGATGTACAGGTAATCGCTTTTGTTTACTGCTTTTTTTTTTAACTAATCTGCATTTTACTTTTTCAACATTGCAAGCAATTGTGAAGAAATCAGTGTGACTTCTATTATTCCAAGGTAATTGAGGCACCAGGGTGTTTTTTTGTAATTTTGACATAATGTTGTTATTGTATAGAACATAACTAAAGCTGGACAGGATACATAATGATGCAAGTGATTTGTTGCTTTATGAAAACTAAGCTCATAGCTCCATTGGTACTTCAAAATGGTAAAATACGCCAAATGCGTTGTCTTGCACGTCCTCTAACTGTCACAAATCTGTGTGTTGTTTAGAGCGAATTAATACTACCTCATGCTCAAACTAAATTACAGATAATGCATATCTTTATTTTAAAAGGATTTTTAAGCAGTCCTGCAAGCCTGAACCGCAAATGTGAAAGTTGACGCATGTCTCTCTTGTCTTGTTTCCTTTCCCCACTCTGCCTGGACTCCCTCCAACAGCTTGCAAGCAGAAGCTTAAGGCAGCAGATTAAGCCTTTGGTGACTCTGAAGCTGCACCTCAGCGAGGACGGGGACCAGACTGCCCAAGTGCTGCAAACGGACCCTTCAACCCTCCTTCACCTGATTCGGCAGCTGGAACAAGCCCTGGGGGAGATGAAGAGCAACCACTGCAGGAGAATAGTGCGCAACATGAAGTAGCTCTGATCCATGCTGCTGTCTCGAGGTCCTTYATGAAACAACGTTCACTTACATTTTGAGGAAAATAAATGCCTGAATCACATGAAAAACTTTCCTATGCCAGAATTTTGACCTTGTAATTATGAGCTGAACGTCTTCTAACTTTAGACAGCTGCTAACTTTACACAGCTGCCTGATATGATAGGTAGGTAGTGTTACTTTACCTGTACATACAGTTCAGCATGCAATATTTAGTGTTTCTTTAGCTCTAAATGAGTATACTTAAAGAACTTTCCTCTATTAAGTAGAGCTGCTTCAATATTGTATAAAGCCACACGTGTATTATGTTTATCAAGCAGATTTTTGTCTTGGTTCTGTTTGAAATAAAATAATCATGAAGCAGACAGGAAGGGTCCTTTCCCTTCGCCCGGTGCTGTCCATCTCAAGGCTGCGCCGCCCTGTGGCCCTGCCATCCCCATCGTCTTGTGGCGGTTCTGCCGTGGCACGGGAAAGTTCTTCCCATGCCAGTGCTCTCATCAACGTTTTAGGAGAGCTCAACTCTTTTTAGATACCACTTGACCATCTAACAAGGGTATCTGCATTAATGAAGGTTTGTCCACTGCCTACTGCACTTGAATGGTGTCTAAGAAGATACGGGCTACTACTTATTTGTTATTTTGGGAAGGAATTGAAAGGGCTGTGTGGGGAGGACCGTTGTGTTATGGAGTTTTCTAGGGAATCATGCTGCAGGTCCCTTGATGATCTGCTGTTGTCTAAAATAAATGGGGAGGAGGAACCATATGCGAGTTATGTCTCAGTTTTGGTGGAATGATTACATGTGGTTGTCATCTGTTGTTTTTTCTCTTCCGTTACATGGTAGTTAAATGTGATCAAATGTTTCTGCTTCACACGTCTGATGTGGGTTTTTTTCATGTAATTGGTTTATATTTTTATATTTACTTTTACATGTATTTGTATTTCACTTCTAAGTGAAATACAAGAATAGCCTCTACATAGGCTGGCCAGTGCTTTCTCTTTACTCCATACCACTCTCTTTTGTATAGCAATAGTCCAGAACTCACAGCACCAAATACAAGGGGTTCTGAATCCTAGATTTTCATAACTCATCTCCCTAATGCCCTGTGAATCTGAGCATGTTTACCTATTTCTTCAATGTTTTGTGAAAAGGGTTTCCAAAGTTAGCTGGCATCATGGCAAACACTGTTCGCTTCCCTGAGTGTAGTGCCCCAAATGCCATTACTGCCATTGACGTAACTGCAGCTTGGAATTACCCATCTTGCAATCACTCCATTTGTATAAAATGCTCTTTTGTCATGCAACTGAAGCTTAAGAGTCTGAAAACACATCTTCTCCTTCAGCACCCTATAAATAGTGCTAAAATAAGAGTTCTCATATGGATCTAGATTTTTCATTTTGAATGTAAACTATACAAATGAAAAGTGACATCTAAAGTTACAATAGACAGCTCGTTTTCTCTCACGATTTTGCTACTGCTTTATAGAAATCACTAGAGTATGTGACATTATTATACCACAATTTTAATAGTTTATAAATATTAATCTACCTTTTTTGTTTAATAAACCTTATTTGCTCTTCCAGTTAGTGATTAAAAGCAAAGTTTTATTTGAGGTTGCGACTCTCTTTTTTGCAAGTCTGCAAGAAGGGAGTCTTGCTTTTATAAAAGGAAAAAACGTGTCAACTTACCTCTTAAGAAATGAGTTTTTATTTTAAAGTGACTCATCAGATTTGCTCTGCTGACAGTGGCATTATTTACATGAACATGGGAAATAACTGTTAATAACTTCTGGAAAGTATAGGGTGCTTTTGCACTGGACTGGACTGACATATGCAATGTGCCTAGATAAAGTGGCTTTGCTGTGTAACCATGATATGGAATAGATGACCTCTCAGTGCCTCTCTCAGCTTTATTTTCCATGTCATTTTGATGAAGGGAGCATTTGATGATAATATGCACTTGTATAATAGCACTGCTTTCCACAGATCCTCTTGTGTCATAAAGTACTGGAGTGTGATTAGGATGAGCTGAATTTGGGGTGCATGCTTTACTGTGTATGGAGGATTATTTTTTCCATTTTTTTTAAAGCAGTGTATGTCTAACCTTCACGTCATTTCTGATCTCACACATTCTTTTAAATGTAAAAATGCTGAAGGAATAATATGTTTTGACATTTCTTTTACATATTAATCCACAAGCTAGTTAACACAGAACTATCTTGCAATTATGATGTAAATGTCAGGAAACTTCCGGCTTAATAAAGTGTGTAATTTGTGAATAGGTCCCTGTCACGTTTTTGATAGTCCACCGAGTTCAAGGGAATTTCACTGAGCTGCAGAGGCCCAAGTGCATAAAGCAGTAAGTGTCCCAAGACTTCTAAACATAAACGAGGTGACATTTTCAAAAGCTAAGGTTGGCTCCTTAGCTGTATGCATCCCACACAGTTTTGTACATCTGTTTATTTTTTACTGGTATAAGCAGCAGAGGGCAGAAAGTTTGTGGGTTTTGATCCACGAAGTATTAACTACACTATGCAATTATTCTCAGTGCTTGTGCCCCATTAAAAATTGTTTATAGTATCAAGACAAGAGTTTATCTCACTTTGTATTTTCCAAATTCATGATCCATATTAACTGAAAGAATTAAAACTTGTAGTATTTCAAACCACTATAAAACACACTGGTTGCTTTGCGTTTTTTGTTTGTTTTCTTAAATCTGCCAATTAATTTGCTAGTCCGTTAAGCAAATGATATGACATAATCTGATTCTTGCAGCAGATGATGTCATTTGTTTGCTGTTGTTAAAACACTTACATTCTTTACATCATTAACTAAAGCAGCAGTGCCTTTCTTCATTTTTTTTAAGTCCATGTTAATGACTTACAATCACTGTCCAAATTATAAAATACATGTATTTTTATCCAAATTTGGTTGTTAATCAATGCCCCTCCTCAAAAGTACACTCACTACAAGCTTTATTTTCATGGTACCTTTGCCAGTACCTTTCTTTCTTGCATATTTTTAATGTACCAGACTGAACACTCCTGCACCTTTTAGCTGTCTTTCAAATTAATCACAAGKTCTGCAAATTATAGGTGGAAAGTGTTTTTCTTTAAACAGATTTGGCATATGTAAATAAATCAGTATCTGAATGTTAGGATTAGGCCTTGAATAAATGCTATGATTCTCATATAACAGAAATATCATTGATCTTTAAGACAAAAATCCTAAATTTTAAATTCAGCGTTAAAATGCTAAAATATATTAGACCTTTTTAACACTGCATGAAATGTGTCCGTATAGATACTCAAAGGTACAAACTGTGATTTTTTTCCAGTTCCAGTTTGTGCAAGAACGCCTGTTTCCTATACTGTGACTCTGTAATGTGAACAATAGGTGGTGTGCAGGAAAGGAAATCCAAGATTAGGAATAACCTGGCAAAACTCCATGAGTAAAACTGCACTGCTCCTTACTTAGCTAAATAAAGGGAAGGAAGTTTCCTGTCTGTGTTTGGCTGTGCTGCCGGGCTCTGGGCAGTTACGGCACTTTTTTTTTTTTTTTTTTTTTTTTAATACTGTTGCTGATTTTATTCTCAAGTTAAATATAGATTGTGGCTGTTGGAGCACTGCACTTTTATCTTGGGTGGGTGAAATTTCAGATTTAAATTTCACTCACCCATCAGGTTATTTGTATCAATAGAAGATTCCTATTCTACGGTTCTGGGTTGTATGTTATTTTCAATGTATTTTGCAGAAGAACTGCTGATAATATTTAAAAATGGAATAGTGGACAGGGTTTACTRCATTTTTTATAGTGATTGTATAACAAAATAATCTATTTTAGAATTACCAAGATCATGACCTTTATGAATTGTACATGTTATTATAGATATTTAAGGACAGGCAATCATTCAATTCATTTACCAGACTACTGAAGCTTGTTGGCTCTTAATAGTGGCATTCAGATTTTCCCCTGGTTAAGAGATGAGCCATAGTGACAAATAAGCTGCAAAGTACACAAAATATTTTTTCAACACTAAATAGATAAGAATCTTCCATTMTTCTTAACCTACTCCAATTCCTTTTCCTATCCACAGCTCTCAAATGTTAGGTTTTTGTTTGTTTGCTTTTAAAAAATGAAACTTTATAAAAGAGAATTTAACATAATTTCACTTAATGGATTCTGCATCTTACTCCGCAGTGTGTTTGTGTGAACATTCAAAGCAATAACATTCCTAGTGTTCTATACAGATACTAAAACAGCAGAGCTGTGTCAGTGAGGAAACTCCCGGGCTTGCACACAAGCCTGCCTTACACAGCCGGCCTGTCTGCGTAGGGGCACCACAGGACAACAGAAGAATTCTGGACTTTGAGCTATGTCTTCAGCAGAAGCCTTGACCTAGTGCTTCAAGAAAGCTTTACAGAAGTACCTCAGTGAAGATCCACGCTCTGACACAAAACCTGTTATGAGGATTTTAGGAATTTCAGAAATTGTTTAATAATCCAACATGTCCAATCTTTAAAAATCACCATTGTTTATACTTTTCTATGCACAAATGTATCTTCTAACCTATAAACTGAAGAATGTGCAAGGTGTACAGGTCTGTCACTGGGGAGGCTGCTGTCGGATGCTGAGCCCTGCTGAGGGGCTCAGTGTGAGCCCCCCCTTGGGGCACCCACCCCATGCCCCGGGCACGAGGCCRCTGTGCCCAGCTCGGCTGGCTCCCCAGTGCGCCGGGCACCCCGTTATCCCAGCGCAGCCTCCCGGCCAGCGATGGCCGTGCAGCAGAGCACTGCGAGCAGTCTGGCGGAGCAGAGGAGGGGAACATGTCCCCGAACATCTGCAAGAAAGCCAGTGCTTCAAGAACCCTGTCTGCAGCCCCAACAAAGTGCACAGGAACAAGATCTCCAGTTACAAAGTTTCCCTGAGCATGAGACTTGGTCTTTTGTCTTGGTTTGGTAAACAATAGCTGCTGGCATGCTTTTAACGAAGATAGTCTTCAGTGATCTTTGCCTCCTTACAGGATCCTGATGCTGAGCAAATTTCCTCCTAAATGTGGCTGATTTAAGGGATGTCATCTAAATATCTTGCATTGCAAAAGCCTAAAATATGGCCTCATAGCAGACTCAATCAAAAAGTCCCAATAAAGCAAAACATATGTGTTTTATAAATTGTTCAAGGAATATCTTAACAGAGGAGGCATGCATTCTGAGTAATTTTACACTGTTTTTTTACCATAAAACATTTTCTTCCTAATCCTTTTTGAGTTAGTTAAACAACCATACCTTGTAACTTCTGAATACTACACCACACCATTATAAAACCAAAGCCAGGAGCTCTTGGTTCTGATGTAGTTACCTGTGGCTCTTCCACGTAGCCACATGAGAAGAACCTCTGCTATTTGGCACTAGGCAATATCTTCATTGCACAGCCTCCAGCTAATGAATGGGAAATGTTTGCCGGGCTCTGACCAGCTAAAGAACAACAGCTCTCCCTGGTCAGCCTGCTCGCACAGCCCACTCCAGCTGACCAGAGAGGGGCACTGCTATCACCTGGGCATTGAACACTTACTCTTAACACCTAGGGAAACAATTTCCCTCTCATCCCTGCTCTGTGTCCCACTGAGGTTCAAAAGTTACTACGGAGGAGGACTTTCCAGACAAAAAGAAAATCCATGTTGAAAATGAGAAATAGCATGCCCGTTGCTTCTGCTTTCTAGGAGAAGTAGAAGATTCTGCAATTCATTTGAATTATGCATGTGTAACAAGGGACTCATTAGTCACATAGCCCTTATCTTTGCTAGAGAGGGTGAAAAGTGCAAAACACAGTGGTAAATGACTGCAGACAACAACTTGTGTTCAAGATGTGCTAGAGAGTACACGGCACTTCTTCCTTTTTTCCTTCTATTTTATATTTGCCTAACAAGTCTCTCACATAACTAGTATGTTTTATGCTAACAGAAGTAGCAGGATGCCAGAACAATCAGGCTGTTTCCAGTTGTCCTGCTGAGCRTCAGCAAATCACAACCTCTTTACAGGACACAAGAAACGAAAACTGGAAGACCCTCCCCAAAGCATGGAAGCTGTTGTGCTTCAGCTATTAGCTATGTGTCCTTGCCAAAACTGCATCATAAAACCATCTCCATGTACACGGCACCTTGTACTAACAAAAAGGAAAAGTAATATTACCATATCTTTCCAGAAATTACATTAGTTATGCTAGCAAAAACATGTTTCATGCTGGTTTAACTGTCAGTGCTGCTCTATGTTACTCTATTGCTAAAGTTCGTAGAGTTATTCTAACATCTTTTTTCTCTATCGTTACTCCTGTGTATTTTAGTCTTGTGAGCACAGTAATTATTTAGGTATTTAGTCAACAATGTTCACAGACGGAGTCAGACAGACATAACCATTCCAAAACCACTCTTTTCCAACAAAATCATAACAAACTTTTTTTCTTTTTTTCCAAATCCAGACTTCTTTTTTCTAATACTAAAGTAGACCAGGTTCCAGTTTATTTTACATTGCTGTTTTAAGATTTATTTATGCCACACGGCTTGGCCAAAATTCATGTCCCAGATCTGTCTTGAGTAACTCTTAAGTCCTATAAACTAGCTGTTTGTCTGTCCTCTAGATGTTACCATGAATGTGAATTTATTTCCTGTTTCATTTATGTGTCAAGCCGGCTGCATAAGCAGCTCATTTTCCTCTGCAGTTTACAGTACCTGAGCCAAACTGAAGGTACTGTGTGCCTGTTTTGTTCCACTGTCATCTCAGTGGCGGGGCTGGGGGTGGCAGCAACAACCCCAGGCGCGTGGAGGGTGGCAGCAGCTGCCGCGAGCTCAGCTGTCTGCAAGATGCTGCAGGACGGGCYGGGTCGCTGCCGCAGGCCATGTGAGCGCGACCCGGTACCGGTCTGCATGAGCAGCGCCCATTCTGCTGGCTGTCCAGGAAGGCGAACAACCTCTGAGACAAACATTGCAACCATTTTCTGGTTAGCACAGCTGTTTCTGAAGTGAATGTCTGAGCAGTCATCTACTATAGATGTTAACGTAGGTTTCCTGCCAGCAAAATTACATCAACTTATAAAATAACATAAACTAAGCTGACAGGAGCCCTTTTTTTTTGCTAGCAGACTATGTCCACACTAGAGGTTTTGTTGGCTGGAGGGTATATGCTGACATAGCTATTCTGGTGAAACTTTGTAATATACACCAGGTCTTCGTACTAAACAGCCCACATCAGATTGGCCGACAAGGGATATGCTTTGCACACAGTCTGAAGCACCAGCCGAAGTCTAGCTTCTAGCTACCTGAAAAATAAAGAGCTATAAAGCACACAGAGATTGAAATGGAATCTTAAGCATTGATCCATTCGCTTAAAAATACATGTTTGCTGAGGTGCACCTTTCCAGAAAAAAAGTTCCTTGAAAAATAATTATAGAACTGTTACAAGAGTACAACACACACATACACACAAAAGTTTTTTAAAGTGAGAATGCATGTATATAAGCATTTGTAAAGCAAAACTTCATATTATGCATTTTATTCTGTTCCCTGTTATTTATTTTGCAGAAATAAAATTGTATTTTTTATTTTTGGTTGTTTTTATTTTTGGATTTTTTTTACTGAAGTATATGAAAGCAGGTAGATGCAGTTAATAACTACCAAACGTCTCTGTATATACTGCACGCCTACACAAAAGGGGAAAAACCTGCACACTCCTTGGTCTGTACTGTGTAATTGCTGGTCATTTACCCAGAAAGAGATTTTTTCAAAGAAACCTTGAATGTTTTCTCTTAAGATATATACATATACATCTTCACCTACATAGGCTTTCTCCAAAAAATGTTAATGTATGCAAGACTTTGATACAAAAGGGAATGGATCTAGATTAAAACTACAACACAGTTGTATTTTTGGCTTTTTACACATTTGGATACTCATTATCTGTGGGTATTTTCAACAGTGCACCTACTCTGGGCTTGGCTTTCCATTGAAATATAGATGCTGCTCTCGAAATTGCTGCTAGAAGATGCACTAAGAGGGTACACTTGAAGACAAGCACTTTTACAGACCTTTCAGTTGAAAAGCAGATTTTCGGTACTGTGCAAGAACAGCTGAACAGCACATAAAAATGAGATACATTCACGTTACAATACATGTGATTAGAAGAAAAATATCTTGACAAGGAGGCATTCTGTGTATGACATATTCATGGTTATGTTCTTTAATCACTTAATCCAATCAAACTGGATCCAATTGGATGCAATAGGATCCAATCACCAATCCAAGTGGGTTAGATTAATTACTTAATCCAACTGAGCACAATTGTCTTGTTTTGACCTGAATGTATTGAATCTTTGTCTATAAAAGCAGGTAGCCATGTCATATTTCTACACTTTGGGAAGGAAGTTACTTGTTTCTAATAGCAATTGTACTATGAGAATGGATTAAGTTGCTTTAGACCACACTAAGTAGTAAAATAAAAGGTGCTGTAAATTATAGAGGCGGAATCCTAGTATCTCGTCTTAGAATATGGTTATAGCTAGAGCAAATATTACAGCTTAAGTTTAAAACAGCTGGGTATATACTTATTCATCAGACGTAATATGTCTCATGGAAGTAGTCTAATTAATTTAGATGAGATGTCAGCATGAATGAGGCTATTAGAGCCTAGTTTTTAATTGGCCTGTCACTTGGAAAGGAATGCAATAGGTAGGTGGATCTCCCTATACCCAAGGATGCAGAGGCCTGGAGGAAGCAAAAAAGCAGTTGTAAAGGCTACATGAAGAAGCACCCATGCTCAGATCATAATCTGCACAATAGCCACACATACTTCTAATATAGAAGGATTTTAAACAAGGAAATTGCAGAAACATATATATATATATATGCAATATGTGCATAACCCTGCAGCAGGTGCTGTAATTAGCACAGCTGTCTGAGCTAGTAAAAAGGCTAGCAAGTGACCCAGTAAGGAAGCAGCAGAAGAATGGTACAAAAGATAGCAGGGAAAATTCTCGGGGAAGGGAAGTGTAAACAAATCTCAGGAGTACTAAGTTTCCTGATCAGAAATACAGCAGATGTACCAAAAAAATACACAGAGGAGATCTGCCTAGCCAGTGGAAACATTAACAGGAAATGTGAGGAAAAATAAATAAATGACAACATCTTGCTGGAGCAAGGCAATCAGGAAATGCACATGCAAGAGCAACTCTTGTTCCCCAGATCCAAGTTTAATGCAGAGTTCACAGTCAGACTTGAAATGTGAATCTCACCATCTGCAGAACCAACCTGAAACAGCATCAAATCCAGGGATAAGAACCGTTCAGGCCCTAGTTTGACGCTGGAGAAGCCAAATTAGTTTCAGAATAGGTCATGTGTCTTCTCATGGCAAGAAATAAGCAAGACACCAGAGGAAAAGGCTTACCTGGACTTTTCTAAGTCCAGATCCTGGTTAGCAAGAAGGATACTGTGTTCTATCAGCGTATTTTGCAGCGAGTGTAGACTGCAGAAATAAAATGAGGATGTATGTTAGTAAAATAAAGACACGTTTGCACAGTGAACTCCAATATCTGTATGTGAACAGCCATAAAGACATAACAGGCTCCCGAGTCCAAAGCAGCCTCCGGCTGGGCAGTRTGCAGCATTATACCCACAGACGGAACCAGGGAATTCCAGCAGCCTTGGGGTCACCCCAGCACCGCTCCCAAGTGATCCCAAGTGCCGCCCTCCCAAATGCTCCATGCGCAGACGAGGACTCAGGGGGTGATCCCGCACGGAGCACCGCGCTGCRAGCAGCGGCCTCGTGGGCACCGGGGCACCTGCACCGGGCCGCTCGTGCCCCGGCCTGCAGCACCCTCGCGCTGCGGGCCGCCGCCAAGGGGCCGCGCTGCCCCGGGCCTGGCCGTGGCGCCTGCGGCACGGAGCAGACCCCGCGGCACGGAACGGACCCAGCAGCATGGAGCGGACCCCAGCACGGGGCGGGCGCCGCCGCGGAGGGGCCGAGGCCGCTCCCCGAGCCGGGAGGGCCGAGCCGCAGCCGGGCTGCCCCTCCGCGCCGCGCAGGCTGTGAGGGGAGCAGGACCCGCCCGGGCAGCGGCGCGAGGGAACAGCCGCCCCCGCCCGAACGGTGTGAGGGAAACGGTCCCCGCGGCCCCGAGCCCTGTGAGGGAACAGCCTCCCGGCCCGGGAACGGTGTGCGGAGAACAGCCTCCCGGCCCGGGAATGCTGTGCGGGGAACATTCCCCCCCGCAAGCAGCGGTCTGAAGGGAAGAGCCCTCCCGAGCCCGGAATGGTGTGAAGGGAACAGCCTCCCGGGGCGGGAATGGTGTGCGGGGGCAGTCCCCGCTCCCACGCGCGGCTCCAACTTTCCGCGGCCGTTGCGTAAGTGCGGCCGGGCCGGGGCGGGGCGGCTCTCAGCGCGGCGGGCCCGGCCCGGCCCGGCCGAACCGCCCGCCCCTCGGCGGG
>NW_020455643.1:156650-210713 GCF_003342845.1 Nothoprocta perdicaria | reverse complement strand
AAAAAAAAAAAAAAAAAAAAAGGTATTAAGGCCATTGTGATTTCCTGAGGTTTGAAATGCAGTTGGTTTTCTTCTAATGTATTAGCACAAGTTATTCATTGCACGGAAGGAGTGATGGGGCTTGCGCAGAGGCCCCGCTAGCCACAGCGATCAGGAGCCAGCCACAGCCCGTGGGAATCGCCTCCTGCGTGTCGGCTCCTGCAGGACTTCTGGCTGCCACTGCAAGAAACATAAGTAGCCTCCGGACCACTCCACCCTGTAATTAAATACCCAGCCAAAAGTGGGGGGTGGAAAACAGACTAATAAACACGCACTCACTTAAAGCAGAGTTATCTAAAGCATTTTTCTGTGTGTGCATGTGTGGGGAGGAAAAAAAAAGTTTGTGTGATTTATTTCTGATAAAACAGATTTCTGGAAAGACAGGCAAAGTACCTTGCATCGCTCTTACATTGTTAAGTGGGTTTATCAGCCACATATCGATCCACTTGCTGAACTGTGTACACATGAGGGCTGTCATAAGAATTTTTCAGGTGTTACTTGCTACCAGTGTGATTTTTGGTGGTGCGGCCTTGTGTTTCAAATGGAGCCTGGGGTTTAGTGTTTTCTCAGCGTATGTGTTGTGCTTCTGATGGGGCTCTGGTTGTGTGCCAGGAGGTAAACACCTCGGTCTGGGGAATATGCTGCTTGCACTGAGCAGATCTGTGGAACTTGTTGCTGTTACCTTTATCACAGTGATTCTTTAAAAATGTTACAGTAAACATTTGTGATATGGGGACGTGTTTGCCAGTAAAAGCCTGTTTAGGGGGAAAGGGAGCTGGTTACTTTTGATTAACTTACATGCACTTGATTTATTTCACATATCTCGTTCTATCTATCTATCTATCAAAGAAAAATAACATAGATCAAAGGTTTGATCTATATATGGTCAGTTTTATATTCCTGAACAGGTTCAGCAGAACATGGTGAAGAAAAGGAGCGTAACTACTATGAAAAAACTTTTTCTCTGAAAAGAACAAAACAACATTAAGACTGCTAAACAGTTTGAATGGTTTCCTAATACTGCATTTCCATGAAAAATATTGTGTGTGYTCTGCAGGAATTGTAACTCCCTGATTCTGTTGTTGGGCTTGATGCTGTACAGTATTTAGAACAGGGATATTTTCCACCTCAGAAATGTGGTCATGTTACTGTAAGCAGGGCCTGGAAGGACAGTGTGGGAGACACCCTGCCGAATTCTGATAAAACTGTAAGGAAAAATTGACATCTTACCGCTGAACTGCATTGAATTACCGGTGCAGTGTTTAGGGGCAGTCGCTGACGGAGGTGGAACATGGAGCAGTGAGTGGGGATCACATCCACCTCACTTCGGTTTTACATTGAAGGAAAATGGTGCAGGGCAGGAGGCCGCGTGTCGTTACTGCCCTCAGCGCTGCGTGCCGGGCGATGCGTTTGTGGTGGCTTTGGGGCATTCCTTGCACTCCTGGGGCRCTCGGCGCTTCCAGCAGTTGTTGGGGTGGAGCAAGGTGATCCCCTTACATTTACTGCCCTCAATGTTCCCCTTACAGTGGTGATGATCAGTCCGGTTGGAGCTTCGTTCCCCCTCGTGGCCTGTGCCTTGCATTGATGCAGGCACCTCACAGAATCACAGAATCACAGAATCACAGAATATTTAAGGTTGGAAGGGACCTCTACAGATCATCTAGTCCAACCTTCCTGCTCAAGCAGGCACACCTAGAGCATGTGGCACAGGGTGGCATCCAGGTGGGTTTTGAAGACCTCCAGAGTAGGAGACTCCACAACCTCCCTGGGCAGCCTGTTCCACTGCTCTGTCACCCTAACAGTAAAGAAGTTGCTCCTCACCTGGAGACGGAACTTCTTGTGCTTCAGCTTGTGGCCATTACCCCTCGTCCTATCGCTGGCCACCAGTGAGAACAGCTTGTCCCCTTCCTCCCTGCATTCTCCCTTCCTGAACTTATACATATTAATCAGATCCCCCCTGAGCCTTCTCTTCTCCAGAGAAAACAGGCCCAGCTCACTCAGCCTCTCYTCATACGAGAGATGTTCCATTCCCTTAATCATCCTGGTTGCCCTTCTCTGGACCCTCTCCAGAAGCTCCACTTCCCTCCTATACTGGGGTGCCCAGAACTGCACACAGTACTCCAGGTGCGGCCTCACCAGAGCTGAGYAGAGGGGCAGAATCACCTCCCTTGACCTGCTGGCAACACTCCTCCTGATGCAGGCCAGGATCCCATTGGCCTTCTTGGCCACGAGGGCACACTACTCACTCATGGTTAACTTAGTGTCAACCAGGACTCCCAGGTCCCTCTCCGTGGAGGTGCTTTCCAGCAGGTCGACCCCTAATCTGTACTGCTGCCTGGGGTTATTCCTCCCCAGGTGCAGGACCCTGCACTTGTCCTTATTGAACCTCATGAGGTTCCTCTCTGCCCAACTCTCCAGCCTGTCCAGGTCCCTCTGGAYGGCAGCACAGCCCTCCGGTGTGTCAGCCACTCCACCCAGCTTGGTGTCATCTGCAAACTTGCTAAGGGTGCATTCCGTGCCCTCGTCCAGGTCATTGATGAACAAATTGAACAGCACTGGGAACAGTACTGACCCCCGGGGACACCACTGGCCACAGGCCTCCAGCTGGACTCAGCCCCATTTATCACCACCCTCTGAGCTCTGCCATCCAGCCAGCCCTCRATCCACCGCACCATGCAYTCGTCTAGTCCACTCTCCTGGCCTCCTGCCCGCAGAGCCCGGCGCAGGGAGGCCCTCGGGCAGCACCGAGGTTTCCATTCACTGGATGCTGAGGTGGTGTCAGGCCTTATTCTTGGCAAAACTTGAGTGATCCGGTTTTGTCCAGGGGAGTGTTAATGTAATCAAACACGAGAGGATGTGCACATGAAGCTGTGAGACWTAAGGAGTTAGGTCATTTAATGTCATATGAAACATACGTTCAGGGTTATAAGTTAATTGATACATTYTCTTGTTTTAATAATCTCTGGTACTCATACAAACAGTACATATAATGAATTTGATAACTGTCTCTTAAAGCAGGAATGTTTTAATTAGTGTCACAGTTCGGTAGGATTTTTGCCTGATGGAGGACTAAGTAAGGATTTGGGGAAACTGACATAATACATTGTTTAGAATTAACCATTTTATTTCATTTTTTTAAAAAATTAAATTTCTGATGAAAGGAGAATTCTAAAACTAAATTTCAATATGATTCAAAAAGTATGTAAWTTTTTAAGTACAGTAGAGAAAATAAACAGGCTCAGTAATCACAGCAATATTTAATAGGCTTTTATTAAAAAGAATAGTTGATAGTGAAAGTCAACAGGTGTATGAACAAAAGCCGCAGCGAGTAGGCCGTGTTCTTACCCGTTCACACCTTGCAGGCTGCCCTGGAGGAATTTCCTGCCTCCAACCCGTCAGATTTTGCATTTCAGTTGTCACAGCTTTGTGTTTCTTGCCTTAATAAATATGCAGAGCATGTAACTGTATTTCCTATGCATCTTGGCTTTCTGTAACACCTTTGTCAGGTGCAGCAGTTAAATAATAAACAGTGACGAGCTGCAGCAGTAGTTACAGTTGTCATACAAAGTTTTTAAACTCAYCTTACATGAAGAAAATACTGTTGATACTGTTTTCTGATAATTCTAGGTAGCTTTTTGGTTTCTAATAGTGTTCTCTTACTGATACGTCCCACTAAATATAACCAAGGCAATTASTGAGCTTATTCTGTTTGATATAAATGTGTGATTTGAAGGCATACTTAAGACATGCTTTACTATGTGCACTATGAGAAGTCCTGCATGCTTAGAGCTTAAATTATGTTCCAGTGTTCCAAAATGTACTTTCCATTAGTTTTTTATTCGTTCTTTTGCTGATTTGAAAGTATTAGTAGATTAACTTCCATATTTAATGCTACATTAGAAGTAATGAGTTGAAATAAAAGCAGACTTGCAACAGTCTTTGTAGTTTCTTTTTTTTTTTTTTTTCTGTAAAGTTTGAGTCCAATATCCTTCTGTTGATGTGAAGGAAATAAATCAGAGAACTTAAAAGTAATTAAAATGTATATAATAAGGGACCAACTTTGATTCATGAGCTTAAAACATTTTAAACATTTTTGAATTAACACATTTTTCTACTCTAACTGCATTTGGGCTATTTTTCTATGTAAAGATATAGGAATGTGTCAAGCGTATTCAGTTCTGACAGCAAAATCTTTATAGCAGAAATCCAGTGATAGGTGACAGATGATTTTGGGTAGGGTTTTTGGGTGGAGGGYTGCAGAGCCCTCTCCAGATCTGGTTGCTAGACGCCTGCCCTGGACTTAGGCCAGGGAGGCTGCTGAGCAGAGCGAACTTCGTGTTTGAAGTTACTGTGTTGTGCGCTGATTGCGCAGGCCTGTTGCGCTGAAGTGATAGGGCACCTTTATTGACATGGATTTTAAATGGGCTGTTTAACAAAATCCATCTTGGGTACTAACGGTAAGGTCGGCCAGGTTTAAAACTGAAAATGTAATTTACAGAGAGATGAGAAAAACATTATTCATATGTTTGTTTAACTTTGTGGAAATGAAAGTTTTTCTTTCCATGGACAATTATAAATAGTTGGAATAGATTGTTTAAAATCAGAGTCACTGGAGGGAATTCTGAGTATGTGACTTGAGTAGATAAATTTTGTTTTTGATATAAAGTTAAAGCCTATCTGAAAAGCACAAATAAGCTGTTTTCTATGTTGGTGTCAGAGTTCCCCTTAAAAACTTGCAAGGAAAAGACCCAAGGTCGCAGCGACTGTTCTTTTTTTCTGCTGTGTGTTTGTTTTCCTGTGTTGGTGCAGCAGGAGAGGTGCCGTCAACGTGATGTGGACTCGGAGGCGGGCGGCAGGGCACGCGCTTCCCTGGGAGCGGGTGGCAGCTTCAGCTACCGGTCCCGACAGCCTCTCCYGGCCACGGGCAGGTCCTGTCGGGTCCCACGGGTTCAACATGGAGTTTGGTGCTCACTGTTGTGTGCKGTAAGAGTTGAGTGAGGAGCAGGTCTGCAACGGAGCGAGGACATTGCTGGCGTGCGGGATGAAACCTGGCGCCCTCCCGGCTCTCCTGCTTCCCAGTTGGAATTGGAGCTGTTGGAGCTGCCTTCGGACTTGGCCGGCCGTGCAGGGCCAGCAGGAGCGGTGAATGCAGGGCTGTGCTGACTTCCTTGAGAGCTGCTCTGCAAACGCTTACAGCTCTCTGGATTCCAGAGTTGCACTGGATTCACTTGCGTTCGCTTTGGAATGATTTAGGGAAATCTATGAAATTCCTTCTGTGAACACCATGTTGATAAAATTGTATGTATGGGACAGGTGTATGCACAGAATTGGGTTGGTTTTATGAAATTTATCCTAAATCAATCCTTTTAGCATTAAATCCAAATCTCAAGAATGTTTGTGTATAAATGGATAATAATTATCTGTTTGTGTGTGCATATATGTGCACATATATGTGCAAAAATATGTGTCTATCTTGTGCTGAATACACAACAACTGTACATATAAATCATTAGAAAATTAATGTATTTTTAGAAAAAGTAGTATTAAGAATGCAACTGTGAAAACATTTTTTTCTGGAACCTACTGAAGGGCTATTGGTTGTGCTAGTGGTTTGGGTGACCCAGAGTAAGAACGAATGCTAAATTAATCCTGATAATTTCTGAGAGCTGCTGTTGCTAGCTTGTAAAAGGCGGCCTCCCTGGCCTTGTCTGCTCCATACCTGGCAGACAGGTAACGGGAGGCAGAGGCTGCTTCTTGCAGCTTATAAACGGGGCCAACTTTAATAAGCTTCCAGTGCACGGAGTCTGTAACGGAGTCCGTTCCCCTTGTCTCCCCAGTGCTCGCGCTCCGGTACTGGTGGAAGGGTCGGCCGTAACCCCGGCCCCTGTCCTGTTCCAAGTGTGCTTTGGACGAGGCTGCAAACCTGCTTMTTTCACCGCCCCTGATGCTCTCTGCCCACCCTTCCTGCACTTGGATATGGAGGTTATTGCAGGACAAGAGCTTCTTTGTAGCAAAGCGTGTTTAGTGCCCTGGGACCTAGCGTGACTAGCGGACAGAAATTGTATGGAAGCAATTAAATGCAGAGCAAATGTCATGTGGGCTGAATTTAAACAGAGGCTTGTGGCATTGCTTACTGTTTTCACCCTCCTCATTCAGGGAGAGGGTTTTGTTTCATTTTAAAATTTGGCTAAAATAAAGTTTTAGTATTAATATGTGACCCATGTTTGCAGTGACGTGAAGTCAGGAATGTTGCAKCGTTGTGCAGCACTTTGCTGTAGTTCCAGTTCAGTTACATCTGCCTTAAAAATGGTCATAGGTAGAAGGAGATGTCTACGTGCTTGTTTAAAAACATGAACAGAATGTATGGCATTAAAATGTAAGAAATGCTGAGAGTATCCTCAGAAGCCGCTGCGTGCGGGAGGCTCGGGAGCCTTGCGCTTCCCACCRGGCCGCAGCGGAGCTGCGTGCAGGGGCAGCGCTCCCGGCACTCTGCATCCATCCCGGCTGGTTTTGCTGGATGCTGGATGCAGCCCTGGCTGCTGCTGGATGCTCATTTCGGCCCTTCATCTGCCCCTTATCCCTCCGGACTCGAGTGTCCRGGTGCTCCAGGTTTAGACATGGAATAATGACACTTCCATCATGCATTAGAGCTTTTCTTCATACTACAACTAATCTTATCTTTTTTTATTTTTTTTTTTTATTCACATCTCTGATTAGCTTTCCTAATCCATCCACTGGCATTTTACTAAATCATCTGCATTCCTGTTTTTCAAGGATTCATTAGTGGTGTAAGCATCACAAAATGAACACACAATCTTATGTCAGGAAACTTTTCCATCTGTTTTTTTAAGAGTTTTATTGCAGTTTATTCTGCTTACTGCATTAAAAATCATATTTAAACTGTGAGATTTCTGTTATGTGAAGCTCCAAAGGCCAGTGTCAAATACTACAAAGATATTTGCAAAAAGCCTCGTCTTGACTGGTGTGTTTTCTTAGCTTTTCGCTGCGCGGTGCAGCCCGAGCGCAGAAGGAAGTGCAGGTCATTGCCTGGGAAGGCAGCTGGGGCTGGAGGAAATGGCAGCAGTTCCTGACGTGCTGCAGTGAGTGCGACTCCCAGGAGAGTACGGAATCCCTCATTTCCCATTTGTAAACCAGGGGAGCCAGCCCTGCTGCCTCTTACGAGCCCCTGCGAGGAAGGACTGCGAGGCACAAGCTGACACTGCACACAAGCCGGCGAGATGGGTCGTGCAGGGCCTGAGCAAGAACTGACCAAGTTATGTCCTTTTCCAGGAAGGAGTTCTGCATATTGAAGCAGATAGTGCGCGGGAGGAAATACTAAGTATTTGTTCCTGGGATTTTCTCACAGGGTGAGGTTATGTTGTTCTGTAGTGCTGCTGTTCCAGGTGGAGGCAGAGCTTGCCTGTCCACAGAGGCGTCTCCGATGGCAGCTCCTGCAGTATCATGGTGCAGCTGCCGGGAATTTGGACCTCTCCTGAAGCAGCAGGAGATCAGAATCCCTCGGGAGGCCTGCAGGTTGCTCTTTAAATCCTTTTTCTGCAGGCTTATTTACAAAAACTATATTTTGTAGTTTCTGTAAAACTACACCCAAAACATGTTTAGAGATAGGACAAGATTTTTCAATGCAGAGCAAGGAATGGATTTTATTGAACTCAGAAGATGGTCCGGCTGGAATTGGATTTACAGACCGTATTTTCAAAGGGCTCTCTACCTGTCAGTCAGTTGGAGGATGTGGTTTTGGAGCTGTCATCTAAAAAATTAGCTGATCTGTAGTATTTGTGCTGCTAAGAAGACTTTTGCATGCATTAAAGTACAAATGTGAATGCCACTTTTCAAATTTTTCACAAATCGTGGTATTTCCAAAATCTCCAGGACTRAAAGTAATCACCAGTTGAGAAAGGGTTTGCATCTTCTGGATACTGGACAATTTTGGCAGAAGTAACTTTCCTCTCTTAGTATCTATTCTGTGTAATTTCCTTTAGAGCCTAAGCCGTTCTGGGAGTCGGGTCGTGTGGATGCGTTTCCTGCAGCATCTTGCCAGTGCTGCTGCCCACCTAGTTGGGCGTCTGGGTGCTCGCMCAAAGCAGACTTTGCATCCGTGAATGAGAGCAGCCTGCTCTGATGGTCACCACTGTGCAGCTCTGTGGGGAAGACAGCAAAAGGTCAACATTTTTGAGCTCATGAGCAGCATTTAGCGTGGGAGTGCTTCACAAAACGTTGATTTTTTTTGCTTTTGACATTACATTTTCCTGTTTTTTTTGACATTTTAGTGAAAAAATGTACATTTTATATACATATGATATATAATGCAATTATTATATATATTTAGGCAAAATTGTGACTGCTTTTACAGTCGCTGATGGCCTCCCCCACGGCCAGGCCTTTGGCAAAGGCCCTGCTCAGGGGAGGCCTCGCTGCCGTCACTGCCTCTCAACCTTCACCTGACACAAATGGCAGATTGTAATTTGGTACCAAACTCATCTTTTTTGAGACGTGCAGGTGGATTCTGCTTCTTCAGGGTTTATTTTGGGCATCTTGTTTTTACCTGTTCCTAAAAGACCTCCTGGTAGTGGAGAATCGCTGAAGTCGTAACATTGCAAGTCACTGCATTGGTAACATGTGAATTTGAATAACTAGAGCAGAGGAGATTTCTAATGAGATTGCTTATCTATTTATTGGAAATGGAAAATTAAGTTACTGATACTTTGGACAAATTAAGTTTTTGTTTAAGGTTCAACATTGGGGTGAGTCAGTAAAGGTGTCTCTGTTGCAAAAGTCATTTCATCAGAGCTAGGAAAGCTACTGATTTGAGATTCATGGAATTCTCAGAATTAAAAAAAAAAAGTTTGTTCATGCTTTCCCCAAGATTGCAGCTAGAAAAGTCTTAAATCACTGTATTAAGAGTTACGCAGTCCCATTTCAGAAAAATAAACAAAAAAAATCACTTGTATCTAGTTATGAATATTTCTGGTGCTGCTTATTTAATACTGGTGTCAATACTAAACTAGAATTTATGGTTTGCACTAAATTCGTTGGGAAAAAAAAMCTACAGCCCTGGGTTTCTGAGTTGTTTGGACAGCCCGGGGAAGGCACTTGCAGCCAGTTGCTGGTACCACGTTGTGAGTGTGGTCCACTGTAGCAGAGCGTCYGCTGAAGGTCAGGCAGCAACAGTTCTGTCTGTTTTCCACCCTTGGGAAGGAACTCTGGTTCTTATCTTATTTTTAATTTACACGTGGAAAGGGAAAATAAAGTTCTCTGGGAGTTCTTAGATACTAGGCAGCATCATACTTTTCAGTATCATACTATTAGTTGAGCAAATGCTTTACTTTTGAATTAATCATTGGGATTTTGTTTTTATTTTTTCAAAGGACAGTAACAAAGGCCTTTCATATTGTTTGAGCAGTGCTGCTGGGCTTGATCTTTAATGACTTTTTTTTTTTTTTTTAAACAAGGCAGTGGAAAAAACAAGTACATGTAATGGAAAGACACAGACATAGCTGTTCTGATAGGTTGTAAAAATGTGTTTATCACCACCATAATCTGAAGAAAGAGTTGCAGACATCTAATTAGATAACTTCCCAGTACAAAGAGACCTTTCTCTTTGAAAGCAAGTTTCGCCAAATGAAATTGGCTTAGTGATAGACGCACTGATTTTGCTTGTTGCAAATGAAAAGCTGCATTCAACAAATCCCTGTTTAATGACGCTGATTGCTCTGGTGGGCAGGATTTGTTTAAGGGAGTGTTGGCGAGATCGACTCCAGAAGCGRGAGGCCGTGTCCAGGTCCTCCTGCCTCTCGAAGGTGCCGGGTGCCGAGCTGGGCCTGGTGCCTACAGCCGCGTCTGCAGGGCGCTTGTGGGGCAGGCGCCCGTGGGGCACCACAGTGCATTGCCCAGGCAGCCTGCGCTCRGCGGCGCGCTGATCCGCAGCAGTCCTCAGGAAGGGCCCTGGCGGAATGCCTGCATCTCCGCTTTGCTTCCTGGCGTTCCCTTTGCAGCCTCGCTGGACGGTTTGTCCCTTTGGATTGGTGCACTGTAGCTGTGACTGCATTTAAATCCTGTCTGCAAGTGCTGGGGTGGGCAGGAGTGGGGCTGAAGGTCAGGAATGCCTCTAAGTAGTTTTTATTGCAGCCTGTCAGTTCCCTAGCACAAAGCTGACATCTCCAGCGTGGACAAACCACCCACCAGGAACTTCGTTATTACTCTGTCAGTGAATTACAGGAATTTTGTTTTGCAATCTGTGATGTCTTAAGTCCCCTGTAATGATTTACCAGTTCTACAGATTGTGTGAAAATGCATTCCTCCATTGGTTAGAAAGGATTCRTAAGAGTGTTTTTTATCCTTTTGGTAGGGTATTGGTGTAAGCTTTTATTCTATTTTCATGTTGTTCAGTGTTTGTCATTTGTGCAAGTGAGGCTTCCAAAATCCCAGTGTGGTTTTCATAATGGTAGGTTATGGGGTATGATCTGAGAGGTAACAAACTGCATGGCTTCCATAGACAATAGCTGGTTGTCAATGGTTAACGTTTATTGAAGCGAGGCACAAAGTTTAATGTTTGAGGTTTTTCCCCTTGGAGTTTCTATTTTTAGTACCTGAAGGACTAGTTATTCTCTGTGCCAGCAGCCGGGGTGGGAAGGTCTGTGCTGCTTGTTCAGCAGCTGCCGCAGCATGGAGAGCTCTTGCCTGGGATTCCACCACAGGAGCCCGGCTTAGGGTGTTAGTTCAAATATCTCTGTCAACGTGGTGAATACGTTGGTTTTGCTCATTGATGTCTCCATCTGTTGCATCCAGCTAGGACATAGTATTGGATAACTCCTGTTTGGCAGCGGCTGGAATGTAGGTTTCAGGGCTTTTTTTCTGTGTCCTATCTTACATGAGAAAAAAAAAAATTCTGAGCATGCTGTAATATTGTGAACATTAAAATTTTTATTTTGTGGAGCTTCTTGTCCCTCAGATTTCCAGTGGAGTTCTTTCAGAGATGGAATGTGTCCACACAASAAGTATGCACAAAACAAATGGATATTTGACTCTTCATGAGAATAGCATTGTTATTTAGGATCTGCAAGTACTTCATTTGATAGAACTGGTTATAATTAACTAGGGTAGTTATTTTAGGCTACTGAAAAGAGACTTTGGGAAAGAGTATAAGCATCTTTAAAGATGCATGAAATAAATGAATAGGAGTACATTGTGAAGCATACCATTAGAAAAAATGTTTTATTTATCCCTTCATACCTTTGTGCTAAACAGAATGAATTTATATTGGACTTACTATGAGCATAAGATAAGGTAAAGCAAGCCTAAGGAAGGAAGGGGGGAGRTGTGTGCAGTGGTGTTGCTGTTGGGCCTTGCAGCAGCGGGGACGCTGCTGCTTGCTGTGCACGTGCAGCCCCCTGGACGGGCACGGGCACGTTACGGGGCTGGTCGCAATCACAGCACTGTTTGAGCATGAGGAGAACAATGACGTTTTCAGAATTTAGGTTGCTATATCACTTTAATATAAATTAATAAAAAGCAGAATGCTTCAATAGCTAGTTAATCTGAGCAATGTGATCTGCTAGCCCAATTTATCACCCAAATATAGCCATATACTTGTCTATCCCATTTAAGTCTCGTTTCACAACAGCAGTGCTGTTGTGGGCCTGTCTCGTTTCACAACAGCAGTGCTCCCCGTGTCTGCCTCTAAGAAATGGTGTTTTACCTAGAGGAAGCGCGTCCCTCCATCCCCGCTCCCCCAGATACAAAGGCACTTAGGTTGATTTTCCTGTCAAATAAGTGACAAAACTTGCCTGATTTAATTGCTTCCTTTATCTGGTGCAATGTACATATAATCAAAAACTTCTCAAAACAGCCACCATGTTCTGCTTTGTTTACATGCTCTTCTTTAGCAGTTACTGCACATCTTTCTTGTAATGGAGAAAATGAGATGTTTGGTGAGAATGTTACGTTAAGAGGTGGGAGAGAAATCTAATGTTCCCTGCAAGGCATGTAAAATGGGGTGTAATTAATACATGGGACACGGTCAGTTTCCATTTTGTGCTGCCTTTGCTGTACATACAATCATATGTTTGCATTTAGTTGAATAGTTTTGAGGCACTGTCTGGTTTGCTTTACTAAAAGGGTATCTTTTGCAGAGGATATTG
This sequence comes from Nothoprocta perdicaria, assembly GCF_003342845.1. Lineage (NCBI taxonomy): Eukaryota > Metazoa > Chordata > Aves > Tinamiformes > Tinamidae > Nothoprocta > Nothoprocta perdicaria. Next base: position 198,516 of record NW_020455643.1, on the reverse strand, counting down.
TCTCATGAACGCTTCCTTTTTCTGTCAGGATGGTCTCTACCAGAACAATATTGTTCTCAGTCTTTTTTTTTTTTTTTTTTTATCTTGGAGAAACAAATGCCTGATTCATTTTTCTAGAAAAAAACAGGAAACTGAAAAGAATATAGACTGGAAAAGAAATTCATACTGTTACTCACCATTTAATTTATATAGTTAAAAAGTAAACTAAAAGTAACAATTTGACAGATACTATGAGGACATCACAGTTTTACTTTTCCTCGTATTATCTGAACCTTCTATTTAAGACCAATTTAAGATGAATTTGTAAGAAAAAATAAATATGAGAACCTTAAAATAAAGCCGTTTCAGCACTAACTGTGACCAAAGTAAAGATTTTGTGCTGCAAATAGGCAGTCTGCACCTTGGTGAGCTTGGTTGTCTGTCAGCACACAGAACTGCTGCTGCAGAAAAACTGAACTGAGTGGCACAGACTGCAGATTCTGAGCCCATTTACATTAAAGGCAATATAAAATAACTGGTGGTTCTTGTATTTGTGACAATATTTTAGTGCTCTAACTTAAGTGCTTTTTAAAGCAAGAAAAAATAATAAATGTAAATTTYTGTGAAAAGTGTTATTTATTTACTTATTTATTTTGACCATGTATGACTTACAGGCTTTTTGAAATGAAATTATGTGATCAATGAACGAAATGTTCCAGTTAATTTTGTGGACTGAAAGAAGTCTGCATATTAATAATGACATTGCTATGAATGACATACTGCACGGCTGTTTTAGCTATGAAACAGCTTAGTCCTAAATCCATATTCTCCTCAGTTTGGAGAAAAAATACAGGTTCTTTTGCAAGGTTTTTGTGCAGGTCTGCCCTCCCATCCTGCTGCCTGCTGGAGACGGCCACTGGCATCTTGCATATGCAAAAGTAGASGGACGGCATGCTGGAAGAAATGGAGAGTTAAAAAAGGAGTGCCACAGTAACCACTGCTCTTTATCTTTCTCCCTTAAAGCAAAATTATACAACCTCCAGCATTCCTGACTGTATAAAATCACGCTCCTGTGAGCCGTGCTAGGGCAAGTCCCCGTGGGTGTGTGCTCGGCATCGGTGTCCCGACGAAGCCCCAGGAACGTCAGGAAGGCCGGGGCGTTCTGGTGGCAGGGAGCAGCACTGCCGGCTGCATGGCCTCGAGGGTGACAGGGAGCAGCGCTGCCGTCGTGGCCGCGGCCACGGGAGCGCCGCTGGCCCCGCGCTGCCGGGCGCTCTCCGGCCGGGACCCCGGCGCCCAGGCTGTCGGCGCCACCGTGGGGCTCGGGAGCCCYGTGCTCCATTCTGAGCCCCAGGAGCTTCAAAGCGTCCGTGACGCATGAGCCGTGAGCACAGGCGTCCTGCAGGACCTGCCTCTGCTTCTAYGCCTGGTGCCAAGCGGAGGGAAGCGATCGACGTGGCGGCCTCTTGTCTCTGAACGGGCAGTGGACTTGGCCACTTACACACTGGGCTCTACTGAGGCTGGCCCTCCTTTCTATTCTTTTTTAGGCATGTACCAAGTAAAAAGAATGTCTTACAGTCTCAAATGTGTGGGGGGAAAGAATTTCCAGTGTATCACGAGCATCAAACACGATCGTAGGAGCAGATACTCCTAAATGGGAAGTACAGGTGTTTCCGTTAYTACATGACAGGGATTATTTTACTTACTGTAAAATAATTTTACTATCTGTTTTACAGTTTATAGCTGCTGTTTCAGTTTTGTTCATTCCATGTTTTCATGCTAAGTTATTGTTTAAAGAACCAATAACTCACGTGTGTCTATGAATTAWACAATTTTATGTAAATTGTGTATAAATAGAGATCTACCAAAGATCTCTGATTATAAGATGTATTTTATGTGGAGGCCAGCTGGTGATGCTGTTGTTGGTTATCTTGTTTCTCTCTGATTTGCATATTAATTTCATAATCTTAAAAAAAATACACCTTGTCTTTAGTGGTGCTAACAGAAATTAAGAGTAAAATAGGAGAGCTAGGTCATGCACGTAATTCCTATCAATAACCAGATGATTAGATGTTGCACTGGCGCGAGTCCGTGCTTGCCTTGATGTGCATAATATGGCCCTTCTCTCCCACACCACTTTTAAATTTATTTGTTTCTTGGTTGATCTGTTTTCTGCTGGACTTCCAGCATCACACTATGACACTCTCTTTTAATGCCCTTTCTTTTTTTTTGCCCTATAGTCGGTGTAATAAGTGCTTTTCTGTAGCTTTTGTTCAGCTAAGCCTCATTTCAAATTCTGGCCTTCTTTTAAAATGCTTGAACTGGGTGCAGCRAGTAGCAATGCAGAAATGTCACCCTGCCTCATCTGAGGTCAGTTAGCAGCTAGCAGACGTTATTTCTTTATTTTGGAAAGATTTCGTTTAGCCAAAGACTTAGTCTTTTAACCAGATCTTGCTTTTCGTGTTTTTGATGGCAAACAACCGTATATTCCAGCCCTTTGCAAACAGTGACTGTCTGGCAGGATTTCCTGGACACGCAGTGGTTAGAGGTTGCAGAAGGCCACTTTCTGAGCTCCGGTGATTCGAATGGTTGTTTGTGCTGCCTTTCCTTCCCTGGGAACTAATCAGCTCATTGTATGTAAGGTAGGGAAAAAAAATCCACATCCTAGTTAGTAACCTCCCTCACAAACAGTAAAGAAAAAAAATAATTGAAACAGGATACCGCCTGACCTCTGGGTACTGTAATGTTCTGAAGCGCGGGAGACAATATTTTGGAAGTCAGAGTTTTGTGAGAAACTCCTGAAAATGATACTTATAACCTGAGTCCCACTTTTTTTTTTTCAGTAGAGTGAGGTACTGAGGATCTCACAGCACGTAAACCATGAGGCAGAAGTTTTGTGAGCAGCACAAGACGGTAACTGGTGCTGGCTGAGAACAACTTTTTTTGCTCATTTTTTTTTTCTCTATGTTGACCTTTCAAAATTTAAGGCAAGGCAGTAATTAAACAAGTTAATCCACAGGAAAAACAAAAGAAAAAATGACCAATTTTAATTCATTTCCAGTAAGTCATTCATTGGAAAAGGTAGTGAGATGTTTCTCATGCTCATATGCAATGTAAAGGATGAACCTTTGACATTTTTACATGTTCTGAGGAAGCCCTAGATGGATAATTCCAGGATAGTAGAGAAGATAACTTTGCATTTTGCTGATGAGAAACAGGTTTTTGCCTGTTTTTCATAGGCAATTTCTCCAAGTCCTGAAAGTGAAGGTGTCTGCTGGATAACAGGAATCCTAATGGATTTCTTCATAGTCTTTGCAGAAGGAGAAAACTGCGGTTGCTCTATTTTCCATGGCAAGTGTCAGTTTTTGTTGTTCATTCGTTTATGCCACGGCCCTGCGCACGGCGTTGCCGCTGAGCGGCGTGGGGCCTCGCGAGAGGCCTCGACTTCCCTTGGCCGTGGGTGCAAAGCAGGCGCCCTGCGTCTCCTCACGCCCTCTCGTAGTTTGCTGATGAAACTTGGGAGTTTGTGGGCAGTCACAAACTCATTTTGACTGTTTTTTTTTGACTGTTTTGCCTCATTTAGTTACTTTTCTGTAACTAAAAATGTTTTCCTAAACACTGAGACATTATGCACGGAGGGTGAAATTTAGAATAATCCTACCTACTTTCTAACCACCATTGCTGTAGATCCCTATCCAAGTATGTATCCAAATGATTTTATTCACCTGAATATTTACATCTATGACCAGGAGGAACCTATGTGAATGAAGCTTTTTCCTAAACTCTATTTTTAATTTCTTATATTGTAACTAAATTTTAGGAGCAARTGGTTTTACAGAAGTGATTTTGGCAAACTAATTACAGTCTTACTGACAAGCTCTACATCTTGTTTGAAGGAATTATGAATGTTGGGCACTGAGGAAAAGCCAGCGGCTGCCACGACAACGGAGACCGACTATTTCAGGGCCTAGTTTGGCCCTGCGTGTCTGTGGCGGTGTTTGTGAACATCTTGGGATGGCTCCTCCAGCTGTCGCTGCTCCTCGGAGGGTCGCCCGGCRAGGCCTCGCTTTGCCCCGTGGGTGTTTTGCAGTGCTCATTTTCCAGTGGAGAATTGTCTGAGAAACGTGTTCCTCGAGGCTGTGTGTGTTATCATTTGGAAACTCTGACCAAGCAGAACAGGAAAAAAGGGAGCTTGTCATAGGAAAAAGTTAGAACAACTGCTGTGCGTTTGTGGAAAGAAATTCCAGGACTGTGGTAATGCTGTTTCACTGTGTTTTTAGGAAATGCTGATTCCTGGACAATGCCAGAAACAAAAGGTAGACTAGATGGAAGATGTGTCTGCTCTGGTTTTCAGAGCAGGAAGCAGTGGGTTTCTGCAACTGAAAACCTTTGCTAAGTAACACAAACATCAGAGTTTTATTGAGATTAATAATAATGAGTTCAACCTCATTAATCCTCTTGTCCGAAAGACACTAGAACTAGAGAAAAAAATCTGTGTCTTTGTGTACCTGCAAAATGTACAGTTCTCTGGAAACATTAATGGCCATTCTCTGATACAGTGAAAGCAAAACTTGCGATAAATATCTGGGATATGCAGGATATTTTAAAATGCAGGATACGTTAAAATAATTAATGTATGTACAATACCATAATTGTCTAGAAGTGCCAGCTGGGTAGAAAAATAATATTTATTAGATAGGGCTGCTTCTCCCTTTCCTGTTATAAAACAGTTCTGTTTTACATTCCCTTCATATAAATCCTGATTACTTAAAAATGTGTTAACTTTCAATGTTTTTCTTTTTCTAAATATAAAGAAAGCTTCACATCAAAACATGAGTATAGCCCTTTAGCCCAAGTGGAATAAATATATATTTTTTTTCATTTTTAACCTATGTAACAGTTTCATTAACAGTAAAATAACATTTTCTGTCCCTAACAAAGGAATATTTTGCTTTAAGATTTTTACATCAATCTCCAAATAAAATAAACATGAATATTTCATAGAATCATTGATATGTATCTTTGATTTCAGTGGTACAAACACTCATCAACCAAACAAATGCATTGGAGCAGTTGTATATATTAAAAATCCTGCAACAATGTTACATATAATAGTTTCATTCAGTACTCTCTATTCTTTCTCTTAAGAATTGGGATTTCATCCAAATTCTAAAGGTTAAGTTGTCAATAGAACTCAAAGGGTGTTTTGTTTCCATTTGTATAACTAGTTTAATGTTTTTAAGTCGGCAGCATATACTAACAATGGCGTCAGTCACTTAGGAGGAAGCTTAGCGGGACATTCTTAAAGTTCTCCCCACAGTAGCAAACACTGTTGAAACAAATTCAGGAAAAGAGCAACCCTTTTCACCAAAGAAGTTATTTTAATTAGAACTTAGCATAGGTTAATAAATATTCAAATTCTTAAGTAATGTTCCAGCTTCAAGATTAGAAATTACAATGGACATGCAATAGGAAAGCTATATTCATGGCTCAGTCAGTTAAGTAATTACACACACTGTGTCTCCTTGTTAAAGCTTCATGAAAATTTCATGAAATGTTATCAGTGTCTGACAAAACAAGTGCCATGAATGTTTTTAGCTAAATCTGTAAGTGAAAATACTGTACCTGAACCTTCTACAGAAATGAATGTTTGAGCTATTGACTGTTACTAATTTCTGCAGTTTCAAAAGAGAAGTGATTGAGAAATACTGTTTTTTAATATATTTCTGTGCTGCTAGAGATATTACAGAAGATAAAAATTTATTTCTTTCCAACTTTGAAGTAAAACAAATAGTGTAAGTCAGATCACTAGCATGCAGCTGTAAGTGTGCACTCTCCATGTGAATACTATGTATACAAACACTTTCTAAAACATTGCTAACATATTTTTGTTTGGAATGAAGCAAGTTTTTTGCTTTCCTGATTATGTCAGTAGTTAATTAAAATACTGAACTTAAAAAATATTATTTAACAGCTGTWGTGGCTGCCTACCCCCATTTTTTCAGTGATATAAATAGGGGCCACCCGGAGCGCTTTGCAGCAGCTGGAAATGTGGGCTTGTGGGATGCTGGAGGAAGTGCCAGTGAGTGCTTTGGGAATGCCCTAAGAATAGACAAAACCTGTTCCTTTAGGAAAGAGGAGCTGTAAAGTTGGTTACAGTAAGAAGTTCATGTAGCATTTTAGTGTGCATGTCAGTAGAACATTTTCATCTGCCTCTCCCATTCTCTCCTCCTCTTTCAGAAATGCCCAGATCTCAAGTGAGTATGAAATAGGCTGAGCCTAGCRCTGCTGTTTCCTCGCTGACCGCGCAGCAGCTGTGGATGCTGCTGGTGCTGCCCACCCGCTCCCTTCTGCCTCTCCGAGCCCTMTTTGGCCTTGGGTTTTGGAGAGCAGTCGCTGTGGTCACGGGCTGCCCCGAGCCGCAGAGCGCTGCGGGGCTGCCCTGCTCCGGCTCGGCAAGCGGCTCAGCCCATCCTGTCCGGGTCCTGCTGCTTCCGACGCCGGTGTCGGCCGGGAGTCGCTCGGGCCCTGCCGCGGCACCGTGGGCCTGCGTGCGTGGGCCCCTTCTGCGATTGCCGCCTGCTCATGCCTCCGAGCCCAGCGCGGGGCTGCTGGCGGCCTTGCGCTGCCCAGCGCGCTTCTGCGCCCGCAGCTCCCAGCCTCCGTTTCATGCACAGCTCCAGGTCTCCGTTTCATGCACAACTCCCAGTCTCAGTGTCATTCCCAGCAGGGAACGTGTGTAGCAAGGAGAGGCAGAGGCTCGAAGAGCTGCTGTCTGCGTTGCTGCTCAGCCTGGCCACCTTGGCAGGGCCCGGCGCTGCGACCGTGTCCCCGGGCACGCGCGGCTCCGACGCGACCCTCGCCCCGCGTCTGCTGCAGTTCGGCAGGTAGCTCTCCTTGGCTGTGGCTCCGTCTGTCCTTGTTGATGGCACAGGTGAACAGACACAGACCACCTCGTGGAGCCGTTCCTAGAACACCGTGTCATCTGCAGCGAGGGCAGAGGGATTGGGCCTGTAGGAAGTGATGGAGACTCAGGGCGCTGTGCGCTKTGCCCTGTGGACATGGTTTGTAATTAGGCTTGTAATTAGGCAAGGTTTATGTGAACTCATCAGAAAAAGGGTTGAAAAGTTTGTAAAGGAGAGAAATGAAATATCTAGATAGCAAATTATGATTAGGAATGAAAAATAAGTAACAAAAGTGCAAGTAAGGAAAATGCTGTAGTCTAGGCAACAATTTTACAATTTGGTATCATTTAGCTGTGTGTCTTTTTACTTCATTTGAAAAACAAGTTCTGGTTAATATGTATGTATTTTTGCTCTTACTAAAGATWTTCTCCCACCTGTCATAAGGACCTAAAAATCTGATGAAAAGAACACCCATTTTCCTATCTCTAGCACTGCCACCTCCATAGCAGTGAGAATCACTGGGGAATCTAAGTGAAGAAAACTGACAGTTTTATCATTCTCCTGTTTCTCACATTGCAATTGAACATTGTACCTGGTAGATGCTAGAATGAAATATAATGCTTAGACTGAAGTTGGGACTCTTCATCTCGCCACCGCTCTTGTCACGTTTCTTTATTTTGTTCTGAAAGTAAAATCTTCCATTGCAGATGACAATATTGTAGCAGGTTAATTATATATTAAGCTACTAGATATGCCAGTAGGAGGGTGATGTTAGGACTTGGTGCTCTAGCCATTGTGATGCCTCTTGTGTTTTCTTACTAGTGTTAATCACAAATGTTCCAAATTCACTTTTTAAAAATTATTTTTCACTAAACAGTAAATCATTTGCCCTGTCAGGCTTATCAGGATGGCAGCAGTAGTTGAGGTGCATCCTCCAGCCCTGAAGGTTTCCCTTTTGCTGCTGGATCCCTCATGCTAGGGGTTACTGCACTGTTGTGCAGTTTGGATCCAGCTTTACCAGAAATTGCACGGTAGCACATGAGCAAGCTCACCAAAGAGGCTGGGATTTGGTGGCCCAATTTTCCTAAATCTAAAAATGCAACTGTCCAGCTTTATAAAAGTGTGCTTGCCACATCACACACCGCCAGAGCCCTTCATATGGAGTCTCACTTGTGACAGAGCTTCCTTTTTTCCTCCCCTTTTTACGTGCACAGAACAGAGGGGGAGAGAAAAAAAACTTGGGCACTGATGTGGCTGTGCTGGTGGAATGGAGACAGATTTCCCAGCGCATATTGACATGGGGCGGACAGAAGCGGGTGGAGGGTGTCCCCGGGCTCTGAGCTGGGAGCGGGTGGCTGGGTGTCCCCAGGGCAGTGAGCTGGAAGCGGTGGCAGGTGTCCCCGGGCTCTGAGCTGGGAGCGGGCAGCCGGGTGTCCCTGGGGCTCTGAGCTGGAAGTGGTGGCGGGTGTCCCCGGGCTCTGAGCTGGGAGCGGGCAGCCGGGTGTCCCTGGGGCTCTGAGCTGGAAGTGGTGGCGGGTGTCCCCGGGCTCTGAGCTGGGAGCGGGCAGCCGGGTGTCCCCGGGGCTCTGAGCTGCCCCCTCGGGCGCAGCAGCGAGTCAGGACGTGTGGGCTGCTGGTGCTGGTGAGTCAGGAGCTTCCCCTGCCCCGCAGGGCGGTGGCGCTTTCATGTGGCTCCCTCTCCACCCCCCTTTCCTCTTCCTCCTGGGACAAGGCCCTGATAAAGGCCCCGATAAGGGCCCCAGACAAGTACGGCCGCATTGGCCAAACTGAAAGTCACCTCCGGTGAGAGCACCCTTACGGAATAACAGATTTCCAGTCAGTGCCTTTCTCCTCTGTTCCCCTTCAGCTTTTTAGGCGAAGGGGAAGGATCTGGATTTCCTACTGCTAGAAAAGGATATGGTCCCGGGACAGGAACCACTGAGGTGCATTTATCATTGGGCTGAGCACCAACAGAAAGGGATCTCCCATGCCGCTGCTTGCTGGCTTGCACTGACCCCTGGCAAGGCTGCCGTGCAAGGCAGGGATCAGAGCCCGGCAGCTAAAAATGCCGCGTGCAGCCATAGCTCAGGTGGGGAGAACCAGCCGCTCAAAGCGGGAGGCAGACACCCAGCCAGGAGACAATTAACAAAAGCCCTGGGTAAGGCAGGTGGAAGAGAAGCATCAAGTCTATCGAGGGGTTATTTACATCTCCAGCCTCGCTTCAAACTGTTAGGATGCTGGGCGACTCCAGGACACCTTTTACTGCTTAGGGAGCTTGCGCGCTGTGTGACGTGGGCGTGAGTGCCATGGCTTGGCTTGGGCAGCTCCAGGGCAGCATTTGTAATGACATGTTCTGTGTGATGGTCTTGTGCACCTCTGCTATCCCTGAAGCTGCAAATACTTCAATTTCCCTGACTGAAGCAGGAACAGTGTTAGCCCCCAGCTAAACACTGAAGGGAATCCTATTTTCAAAACTTTTTCTGTACTTATAATGACTTCCCTTAGTATCATGGATGATGGGAGGGGAAAAAAGTTGAAATGAATCTGTCTCTTCTTTCCCCTCTTGCTTGTTCATGAAGACCTGGTTGTGGGTCAGCTGTGGCATTAGGGTTTGTCAGAACCGTAGATGCAAAGGTTACTTCCGAGAAACCTGAAAGTCAGAGTTTGCACATGTGTTTTGGAGCTGCTTTACCATATATTTGAATACTATATCTGCTTAAATCTCCCAGTATGAGAGTCTGAAAAAAAAAAAAAAGAAAAAAAAAAAGAACTCTTACAGAGTTAACAACTTTTCTAGACAGCAGTTACTCCCGCTACTTATGGTGAATCTTCAGTGTATGATTAGCCAAGATGTCCTCAGTTTTGTGACAGCTGCTCCTTGGATTTCTGTACATCCAACAGTCATTTGCCTACAAAAATTATAGCCAAGATATTTCACTAATTATCTCTCAAATTGTTAGTCTGACTTTTTGGATAATGTGTGTTGGTGATGAACAGAAAACATTGTGCAATAATCAGTAATTTTGCAGCTTTCTGATAAAATTAATCTTTCTGTCAACTGTTCTGGTACTGGGTTTCAGATTCATTTTTGTTTGAACAATCAGTATATAATACCTGTTGCAGAAAGCATTTAAATGTGGTCAGTATTTCATTCATACATGCCTTTAAACAAAATTTGTATTATTGTTCCATTTCATATTCTCCTCTACCCTTTCCTTTTATGGAAAAAAACAAAAGTAAACATGTCAAGGAAAATATTTAAATCCTATTTGAAACTACTGGGCTATTGGAGTATTGGAGCTGTTGGAACTATTTTATGAAAAACTTTCAAAAGCTATCTTTTTCTTAGGATTTATGAAAAATAAATGTTAAAAGCATTTGGAAGAACTTAGTATTTTCTATTATAGCTTGTTTCAACAAGGTGAAAAATTCTACATTTTACAACAGCAATACCGCTGTTAGTACTGAATGGTATAAAATTAAGTATTAAATTAGGTGTGGTTTGGCAGGATACATTCCCAAMTAGAGCTCCTATACCACAGGTAAGTGTATTCAGTGATTTCTAACAAGGCAGTTCCATGGATAAGCCAGGTAAAACTCTCCTTTAGTCGGGGCCTCAGGGGCCACCTAGCCCAGGGTTTAATTCAATATTTAACCTGTTTCTCTCCATAATTCTGCAGGTTAAATACTTGACCTTTGGCCAGTGCAAAGCTTAGATGCTGCAAGCAGAAATCCTGTTGTCTTCTGAGCTTGAACCTTCCAGTAATTGAGCTCAGCCCAAGGCGTGACTGGAGTTTGTGTTGTTGGCCTTTGTCTGAAGCTTTGTTTTCCATTTCATTGTTACGAGCTGTGTGATATAGCCAAGAAAAATGTCCTTTGGGGAATAGAAATAAAACAAGGACGAGATGGACTGATACAGTCCAGGATAAGAGTATTTGGGGGCTCTCAGCATATTCTTTTGTGTACAAATACTTATCCCAGAGTTGAAGCATTTAAATGGCCATAATTACATGAAATTTCACTTGTAGACATGAAATGACTTTTCCAAGACTGACATGAGCAGCAGTGAAGGGTTTGGTGCCACCTGTGATCTTGCCCATGGCCCTCAGAGCTTGGTCCCCTCTCCCTCTAGAGGGAGGAAGACTTGGGTATTGGCTGCATGAGAGGAAGGCAGAGAGCTCCCCAGGGCTCCCCAGGGCCGCCCGGCAGCGCCCACGGGGCCTCGCGCTGCTCCTGGCCACACGAGGTGACGGCCTCCGCCAGGGCTTCCGCCAGGGCCTCCACAGGGGCCCCGCAGCACCGACCCACCAGCCTGCACAGCAGCCCCTTCCCACTGACCGTCCCAGCCATGGGTGTGCATCCAGCCCGAGTTCGAGCGGGGTACTCTGCATTTTGGTGAAGCTCAGTGTTTTACCTGCTGGCATTATGGAAAAGAGGTTGTTCTGCATCGAGTTTGGTCAGCTCTGATGGCCAGGAGGCTGTAAGAACCATAGGAATCCTAATTTCTATAACTTCTGTAATGTCTTTGCATGAATAAAAAGACGCTGGACCAAATGCTGCTGCTCTAGTTTAACTAGTCATTTCAAGGGGGAATAGGCCAATACCTGTTTCTGCAGGGAGTTAATCTAACCTTTAAAAGCTCCCAGTGCCTAAAGGAGGAAGGTTTATATAAACAATGCAAATATTGAGGCAGGGAGAAAAAGCCTTTCAGGACTGTAATCAAACGCTTCAGTTTAAAATCTTAGCGCTAATTTTAAAGTATTGTTGCTTTTGCACATCTAGTATCTGAAGTTGTTAAATAGGCATTGTCTGATCTGTAGCAGCTCTTTTTTTAAGAACTAGATAAAAGCAGATGGGCTTTGTGGTCATCACAATGAATTCTAGTAACAACCAGCCATTACTTGATCCTGAATCACAATATCAATGGCATTTTTGAGGGCTGTGTTTCAGACGCTCTGTCTGCATGTTTTTAATGAAGAAGCTATGTTTGTGCATTGCCAGGATGGCACCAGCAAGGGCAAGCAAGGGCACTCGTGGCTCCTGGCTATAGCTGCTGAGAACTTACCATGTTTACACAGAGAATTCCTGTGGGCTTTTTTATGCAGTTGGAGAGTTGAAGATCTCTGATCCTTACATTTTTTGATCAAATTTTCAATTCTTCTGTCAGTTCAGAAGCTCTGCCAAATGTCTGCCATGGCCCTTCTTCTCACATGTGTAATTACAGTACTGATCATTTTCTATATAAAAAGAGAAAAAGCGAGCTTGAACAAAAGCRGCATTAGTTTTCAGCTGCAGTTTCATGGCTGGTTGCTTTGCATGACAATCTACACAACATTTTTATCCTTTCTTACAAGCACTTATATGTGAGATTGGAGAGCACTTCTAAGAGGCTCTCCGATCTTACTAAAACTTGATTTAATAAAGTTGATTTGCATCTTTCATTTCAAATGAATAAGGGGGGAATCTGCAGGCTGTGATGATTTTTGTTCAGGACAGTAGTGATGCACTGTAGGAAGGCATGAGCTTAGGAAGCAATTCCTTGTTTACTGACACTAGATGATGTGTCTCTCCGTGTTCTGTGCTGGCTTAGTACTGACTGCCTCGCTGCGTCGGTGGCCAGGAAAAGGCACATAGTTCAGAGAAGGAAAATGACGGAGCCCGTCCACATAATCCTCTGTAGGCACGACATTTTCAGTGGGCATATTTTAAATAACATGAAAGGGGTGGAGAATTGGCTCATGATACAACGTGGAAAAAAACTCCTTTACAGAACCACAGCTCCTTTCATCCTAATTTGGTGATCAGAAACCAAGTGTTTCAGCAGGGAGTGTTATGACAAATGTGTTTCCCAAAAAATAACTATTGCTTGACTCCATGGCATTTAAAGTATACTGAGGATAATATTAAAATAGCAGTGTTCATAGAAAGATTTTGTAGAGTCACTATTTAGACAATCTTTTGCTGAAATAATGGAAATGTTTGCTCCAACTACATAATTTATGTTATTGAATAACGTTTATAATGACTTATGCTAATGAAGTCCTGTATCTTCTCCTTTTCTAGAGATATGCTGCATATATATGGTCTGATTTTGTGTAGTTTCAATGAAGTAAACCTAATGACACAGAATTAAAAGTACAAGATAAAAAAAACATAAACTATTTCTAACAGCACCCAAGCTCTCCTTTCTTTCCTGATTATCTGCTATGCTGTGAAGCTGTGGAAATGTGGAAGGGTCTGATCTGCCTCCCGTTGGCATCTGTGGCAAAGTCCCCGGTAACTTCAGTGGTTCGTGATCAAGGCTGAAATGAGGAATTCCGTGTTAACTATTTGTTATTTTAACTGTCCAAGTTAACTATTTGCTGCTGTTTACTCAGAATAGCAAATTACTTTTCATTTGTCTCTGTATTTTTGCATATCGTAATAACTGTATTGAATTATTTAGATTTAGATTGCTTAAAACTTTCATATTTCAATTCTTACATGTAACGAAGTAGCAAATACAAATAAAACAAGGAAGGCAGCAAAGCAGTGGCTGTCGGTGCGCGCTGTGGTGGGCCGCACGCTTGCTGGTTTGAGGAGCCTCCTGTGAGGCGTGTTTGCGGGGCAGGGGTTTCAGCTCTGGGTGCCCAGGAGGTCATGGCCATTCCTCGTGCTGGCAGGTCCATCTGCGCATGTCCCGGCTCCACGTGCCATGGGCGGGCGCTGCGGTAGCCTCGGCAGCGCTGTTGCTGTAAGACCGCGGCAGCGGGGCCATGGTTGGGTGCCCTGCATGGCGGCGGCCGTGGCCTGGGCCTGGGTCCCTTCTCCTTCCCCAAGAGCGCCGAGCTCCAGCGCGTTCTCTGGCGCCTTCGTGGCGCCTGTGACAGCTGGGCCGGTGCACCAAGGCTTTGCAAGGAACCCAAAGGTGCCTTTGGTGCTGGGGACGCTGTCGTGGCCGCGCTGGCCCGTCAGGGGAACGGCGCCCGTGCGCTGGCCACGGCTGTGGCCTCAGCACTGCGCTCATGCGCGTCCCGCGAGGGCCTTGCGCCTGCTCCGAGGTGGCCCGTCGGGTAACTTGTCTCTGTGAAGCTAAACAGAAACTGCTGGTTAATCGCTTAGGTGGTTTCACTTTTAAAACTTGTCAGAACAACTAAAATGTGGATCAAGAGCCTTTTTGTACATATGAGTAACAATTCAAAAATTCCAAACATGTGCATAGGAAGAATGTCCAGATCTTCAGTGCAAACTCGCCGTGCTTGGCTCCCTGTGTGTGCAGCACTCACCTGAGCGAGGAAAAGGATGATCGTATTTCCTTGCCTTTCGGTGCCCGTGAAATGTGGGAGTGGTAATGCTGAAAGAACTGAGATAACAAAAGTGAATATTAAAGTTGGCCATTTTGGTTTTCTAACGTGTTTTTGTTAAGAGCACTTCCTGCTCTTGCGCACTGCACATAATTGGCAGCCACAGTCTAAGGTTTCAGATTCGTAGTCAGAGTGAAGGACACGTTCAGACAAGCTATGGGTTGCCTAATACAACTGACTTCATAAATACTTTGACCTGTGCTTCACACTTTCCTAACAGGAATTTATGCTTTCATTTTCTAGAGATGAACCTTAGAGGAAAAAAATAATTATTGAAATTTTTATATTTTGCATAAATTTTAAAGGTTTGTAAAAATTGTTTTGAAGTGAAAAACCTGTTCCCATAAATCTTCATGGAGGCAGTGTTTAATTAACCACTAAAGCTTATGTTTAAAAACATTTTTCTTACTACTTTGGGAATAACTTTTTCTAATATAGGTTTCTATCCCAAAATTCATGCCCTTTGATGTAGAATTACAGCTTTCTTTCAGTTAGAATACCACAGAACAAAGCAATGGAGTTTCAAATAAAAATCTCATTTAAGCACAAACTGGACTTGGAGAGAGCATTGCCCTAATGCTATAACAGCATCTTTAATTCAGAGTGCCGCTCTGCACCTAATTTTAAAGAGAAAAATGAAAAAAAAAAAAACAAGAAAAATTTACAGTGAAGGGACAGTGAAAATATTTGATGCTGGGGAGAAGAAGAGGTAGGTGACTTCATTGCTAATGATAACATGAATGAAGAGCTCTAGGAGTGATGAAGAAGGGAAGTGATTTAGCTGCTCTACGCTTGACTTTACACAGGTGTAGAAGAGAAAGCGTGATCTTCCTTTGCAATTTGGAGAGTGTACATTGAGTGCAAAATACTAGAAACAGAAAATGGACATGGAGCAGTGCCACTGTTTTCCTTTCTTTAGAAAATACCTCTTGTTTTCATCCTGCTTGCGATTCCTGTTATTTTCACTGATGTTAGAGGTTGCCTTCAAAGAGTTTGGACACGGTAGTGCTGCAGCAGGTTGAAACCTGCTTGTTACCAGCTGGGTTGGAGACGTGAGGTGGCGGTGGCGGTAGTGGCAGTGCCCACATGGGTGGGAGAAGTGGGGAGTTTGAGTTCAGTAACAAATTTCCAGGCTCTGTTCTGCACCTTCTGGCAATGGGAGTGTTGCTGATCTTCTTGGAAAAGGCAAAGCCAGAGCGGCCCAATAAAACCAAGAAAAACACCTCTTTTGTCGAGACAGTCTGCCCCAGCCAAATGACTGTATTTTGCTGCATGAGGAGTGGGCATAAGCTTGACTGTATAGAGAAAGGCTGGTAAAATATGAGTAAACAGATTTCAATAATGAACTATGTGGATGATGAATGTGTAAAAGTAATCAGGAATAATGCATAAGGAGGTAAAATGGCAAGAGACAAAAGCACAGAAGGAAAGAAATTGTTAAAAGATGAAATCAGTGACAAGAAAATAGATTATTTTAAGTGGATTAGGGTTAGATGGGAGGTTATAAAATAAGAAAAACAACTGGGTCTTCTGTGGCCCTGTGCCTAGCCATGCATATACATATAGCTGGGTGTTTTCTGCTAATCTTGTGTTTTATCTTTCCTTTCTTAGTCATATAGAAAAAATTACAACATGGCAAGATCCTCGAAAAACTATGAACCAGCCGCTGAATCACATGAGCCACCATCCTGCAGCTACTTCCACACCGATGCCCCAGAGGTCCATGGCGATGTCCCAGCCAAACCTGGGTGAGTTCTGGATGACATCTCTCTGGTGAAAATACAAAAATAGAAGAGACACTTTTCATTAAATAAATGTATGTTGTTAGATTTGTTGGCAAAAGTAACTTTTGCTTCAGAAACAGTAGCTCTGATTCCGTTGTCAAGCCAAACAGCATGTTCTGCACTTCCTTTTTTTTTTTTTTTTTTTTTTTTTTTTTAATTTTGTCCCTCAGTAGAGTTGGCAGCAAGAGAACTGGCACTGTTTGAGGTAAAGTTCTCAAAATCTTATGCATTTTATTTAGGAGCGTCAGTGACAAATTTTTGCCATAGCATTGGATATAGAATAATAACCTCTTCCTGTGTGTTTCCATTCAGATTGGCTCTWAGGCTCCCTCAAGCCTCAATGCTTTTCTCAGCACTCACTATGCAAAGTGCTGCTCAGGGAATCTGTCTGCAGCCATTTCTGTATGTGTTTGGGTCAGAGGTGGAAGCTGTTCCTTTTTTTATTTTTTTTCATAATTAGTTTCTGCACTGTAAGCTACTCTATTTTAGCATAGACTTACTGTAGAAAAATCTATTTTATAGTATGAATTACCTGAAGAATTCCTCTAAATGGAATGATTTATTCAGTGTTCCTGTTCTGCACTTCATGCTTAGCTTTAAGCATCTACTAACATTCATGTGAATGTTAGTAGATAGGATAGGAGCCTTAGTGGGGGGGAAAAAAGAAAAAGAAGTCATAAGTAGAAGAAAACATTCTCATATACTCATATACAGTTGAAGGCAAATTTCTTTCACTTCTGCAGTTCAATTTCTAGCAGTTTTAATTTTTCTACATTTGAAGAAAATGATTCTCATCACATACCAAGAAAACCTCAGTAAACTTCTGTCTATCAGTGGTGAAAGTACCAGTGGTGCAGCCGTATGAAACAGCCAGTTAATTTTGTCTTGAGTTTACTGAACGCCCTGAGCATCCCCGGGGCGCAGCACGGCCCTTCCTCTCGCCTGGTCCCTGCCAGCGCCTTGCTCGAGGCTGCTGCCGGCTGCGCCCGAGGGCGCCCAGCGGGAGCAGGAGCCTCGTGCACAGGCGCTGCAGCAGGAGCCGCGCGGGCGCCCAGCGCTCGTGGTGCTTCGGGTGTCACCCGCTGTGCCAGGGCCAGCAAATGCTCTGCGCGTGCTGTGCACACCATGGCTGCGCTGGGGCGGCCTCCTTGTGGCAATGCTGAGGAAATATGGAGGTAAGGAATAGCAGTAGGATGCTTTCATCCAGTGCAATTAAAAAAAAAGAAAAACAGAGAAAATCCCAAAAATCTGGGTGGTATGTTTTTTCCCCACATTTGTGAGTGGAGGTGAATGAAAGCCCACTCCTATACTGAAATATTTGTACAGTGAAACTCAAAGGAGGTCTTTTTTGTTTCTTTGTTTTCACAATACAAAGGACTAGAAATGGAAACCAATAATACTCTTAGGGTTTCAGTTTGAGTCTCTTCTGGAAGGGACTTTGTGTGCTCAGAGGGACATTTCCACAGACTTCAAAATGTAGCACATCAAATACAGAATATATTTCATTAAGTACCTCTCATATTTATAGATGATGCACCATTTTTTTTTCCTTATATATTTACACAGCCCTTAGTGCAGTGGGATCTCACCTCCGACAGAATCTCCTAAACACTAATGTACTACAAGTGATACATAAAGATTTCCACTGTGTCCATGTTTACTTAATCAAGAACTACTTCATCAACATAGTTGAACATATTGGTAACTCCATGTGGTTTTATTGTCCTTCTGAAGGTATTCTGTGCTGTGACACTTCCTTGGCAAATCTGCTATCACAGTAGGGTTAGTGTTCAGCACTCTTTTATTAAATTCAGCATCACAGTTCCTCATTTTCCAGTCTATCTGAATGGCCATCCTGAATGGGAATATCATTTTATTACAAAAATGATGTATTTAATAATCATTTAATTAATTTAATAATTTAATAATTTAATAAATTATTATTTCATAATAAAAAATCATTTTATTATGAAAAAAAAAGGAATTTAATGTAGAAGGTKTTCATAGGTGAAGAAATTACAAGATGGTGGTAATCTGAGCAGGTTGCAGATGCCTGCGAACACTTCATGTGCCAGTTTAAACAACATGTGAGCACAGTAAGTTAGACTGGCTCTGTTCTTCAGCTGCCTTGGCCGAAAGGAGGGGCTGCACCGTCCCGGGCAGCCGTGACACTGCTGGCGCCGCGCCGGCCCCGCTGGCCCGGGAACCCCACGGGGCTGTGCCAGCGCCCTGCAGACGGCGCACGAGACGTGGAAGCGCATGGCTAGTTAAACCTTCCTTCTGGATGGCTCTGCTTCTTAACCTTTTAGCAAATGAAGACTATGGCTCTGGCTGTTGCCTTAGCATTTTTCAGTACTGTAAGAATTGGGGGGGGGGGGGGGGGTAAAGAGGTTTTCTTTTGAACACATGCCACCTACAAGAGAGGGATTTAAGTATTCCAGGTCTGAATTCTAGTCTGCATTTTCAATTACTAACACATGTGTTTTCCTTGCTATGCTTCTCATGGAGATGGAAAATACAGTCTGTTCTGTACAGCTTGTTGCTTTGGTTTATAACCTCCTTCCAGCCCTATTTGCTGTGAAGTGTGTAGGGCACTTACTGACACGCTATCAGAGGCAAATAGTGTGACTGAGTGATACCACATCCTAGAGTGCTGGTGCTTGAGATAGAAGCACACAGCAAAAATTCACTGAAATTCTTAGACATACCTTAAGAAATCTGCTCTCCTTTCATTATTTATTTGTTGACAAAAAAGTTAACACCTCTCCATTAGGAGCTTGCTCCTTCATCCAGATTTACCAGCAAACATGAGCCAGGTGATCAAGAGGCAGCTGGTTCTAGCAGTTAAATACACTGGCTCTAGGTGGTGCAAGAGGGGGTGTATTAAACAACAGAATTTGCCGTAAAGAGCACCTTACACTGACAGCTCTGTGTGCTGCAAAAAGTCATCTGTGAATCTGAAGTTTGGCCTTCAGCTATATTGCTCAGGGTAATTTAATTGGTTCTGGACATGACTTTGAGGTTACGACGCTTTGCACCTGCTTTCATTTTTTGAAACATCCAGGAAATCCAACCAATAAAAAGCTGCAGTAATCCTGTCTAAGAGCAATAAACACATGAACCAAAGTTTCCACATCCCGCCTGATAAAAGAGGTGTAGCTGCTATTGTTTGGAGATGATAAAATGTACTTTTGGTTGCAGTGTCAAAGTGAGTCCCTGAAGATAAGACCACACAAACTCCCAAGGTGTTTTAAAATAGGTAGTTTGTGTTTTCGCGATAACTAACATACATGGCATAGTCTAGGCTTTGCCTTGGCTGGGATTTTGGGTAGAAATACTTAATGCAGGGAGGGACACATTCTTCCCCATCTGTAACCCATCTCCATACACTACTCGCACAGTRGATAGGCTTCCCTTATAGGTCATTTTTAATTACTGGCTATCCTGAAAGGAGCTGACACCCCTCAGGTGTGGTCAGTGTGAATCATGTGGGACTTGTTTCTGGCTAATGAAGTAAGATTTATGGGAGAGCTGGACCCAGCAGAGGGTATCTGCCCATTCTGTGGACACAACTGCATGCTTTGACTCTTTGTCAACCATGTGTTTGGTTATTTGCGATTAGAGCCTTCAAGAAATAATTTATGAAGTAGATTTCAAAAGGACTAGGTTATTCATGTTTTAAGGGCAGTCAGTATCAGCTGTAGAGATTAACAGGAATTAACTTAAGTAGCAGTTTTTTTTAACTTAAATCCATGTCTCAAAGAACACCTTTAATCCAGCAATTTACTGTCTAGTAAATCTGAAATATTAAAGATTTATGTGTTCAAAAGAGATGCTGGTATTTTTGCCAAATCTGTTAATTTTTAATTGCAAAGAAGTTCTGTTGGTGTAAGCATTTCTCTGCTTGGTTAGCACTCGAAGCATGTGCAAGCCCGGGAGTGGAATGTCATCTGCATAGTTTCCAACTGAATGAAATGTAAAAGCTAAAGATTCCACAAAACAATTAAAAGTAAACAACATACAATTATTATTTTAAATAATAATGGTCATCAGTAATTGGTCATTAGCATGTAAGCTGCTGCTCCAGTCAGGCAGCTTCTACTGTTTCTTGTTCATTGTTATTAATTCAGGTATTTTTTAAAAGGAAGAAATCTACATGTCTACAGAGTAAATCTCTAATCTTTTAAACAATTTTCTGCTAATTCATAGCAGCTAACTCATTTGATGCTGCACCTGCAGGATTTTTTTTTAGGCTTGAAGCATTAAAGACAGGAAACTTAAGTTTTATGATATGCACATTTAACTAAGCAGTTGAAACTGTTGAGAAATTTCTGTATAGCTATTTTCAGCCCAGAAATCTGAATAAAGGACTCTCTGTACACTGGGATAGTGCAACTTTCTGGTTTAATACTTTACAGATTTTTGGAACAAAATGCACCCAAACTGAAAAGCAGCATTTTTTGCTGACCTTGTTGGAAGGCTAATGCTG
Organism: Nothoprocta perdicaria; assembly: GCF_003342845.1. Lineage (NCBI taxonomy): Eukaryota > Metazoa > Chordata > Aves > Tinamiformes > Tinamidae > Nothoprocta > Nothoprocta perdicaria. The sequence goes on along the minus strand of NW_020455643.1, from coordinate 178,016 downwards.
TTTCTGGGAAATAAGTGAAACAAGAAGTTCTTTGTTGGCAGAAGCAGAGAGGGAGAAGGAGGGGAGCGTAGTCTTTTTCTCTTCACAATGTCGTGACTAAGTCAAAACTGTAGTATGTGTAATATGCCTTTTTTTTTTCTCCCCCCCCTTTTTTTTCCTTTAAACCTCCATAGACATGTGTTTTTCATCAGACTGTGCTGCGTGACACCTGATGCTGGCCAGTTCCTATGAATTAGGCACTGCACTGCCTATAGACAGAGTGGAGAAAAGATCCACAGCTGCATCCAGACACTTCTGACACTAAAATAATAAAAGCTGGTACAATCAATTCATCACATAAGTCAGAAACAATTTACACCTGCATGTTTTGGCTTCTGCAGTTTGCAGATCCTCTTGCCCACAGATTTATCCTTGCTTAGTGTAAGTACATATCCAGCAATGTAATCAACAGAAAGGTCTCCTACAATGCTAGAAAACCTAATTCATTAGAATATTATAACTTAAAAAGCAAAGAAAAGCATCAAAAATATTCATTGTCTGTCTTAACTGCTAAAATAAATTTACACAGCCCCACTTGAGAGATGAGCTACATGGTGGTAGGTGCATTTCAAGGACTGTAAAACTCCAAGGAGACTGGCTGTATGCTCTAGGTTCTGGTCATAGCTCCACATCTTTATTCACTTTCAACTGACTTGAAAAATGGTATAACAGCTGTGGCTGTTAACAGCAGTGGCTGCCTTCATTTTGCAAAACGGATTTGTTTCCTGCAAGGGAACTGAATTACAGATGCCACCTAGAGTTCCCTCAGCTGGGTGGCTGAATACTTTTCAGTTGTGAAGTCCCATGTGAATCTCCTTTACAGCAGTGACTTGGAGCTTTTGGAGTTTTCCATTGATTGCAGAACCTTGGAACTGCCCCAGGGGGAGTGCTAAACCCTGTCTGGTGAGTTGGGGCCTACTGAGGGAAGGTCGGGCCTTTTCTTAATTCCTCCTTTCAGCCCCTCGGAAGCAGTCCTCGGTCTTCAAGTTCACCCCCAAAACAGGCTGAAAAGAATTGTTAAATCATCGCCAGTTTGCTGGGTGTCACTGAACTCAGGCTGGCTTCATATTGGCTAGTCTAGCTGGAATGCAAACAGCAGGGTTTTTTTACTTGAATTTATTAATGTTTATTATCTGTGTTTGAATTCTGAATTATATTTGAATGCTGTGAGGAGCGTAACAGAATTCGGGTTAGAAAAGACAATAGCTGCCTGTAGGGTGGTTTCTTAAGGAGCAGACCTTGCAGACCGTCACTGCTCCGCAGCACTGGCCGCCGGAGCTGCCGTGGAACTTTCCTAGGACCTCTCTGGCTCCTGAGCTGTTCAGCCAGGGTGGGATCAGCCGGGTGCCCGAAGCGCCCCCGGGGACGCGCTCAGCCCTGGGTCTCAGTTGGGAATGGGCACTGGGAGTCACTAACACTGTGGGGGAGTTCCACGGTAAGTGAGTGCAGTAGCAAGCCCAGTTAGGTAGAAGGCTTCTCAAAATAACCTTACATCTGTAGTGCAGGGATAGCTTTGCATTATTGGGATTCTTTTCATTCCACATAGTCTATTTATAAAGATGCACTTTTAACTTGAAATCTAGCCTATATCAGCCGTATCGAACACACTTAAAGGTGTTCCAGGCAGGCTGCTTCCTTCTCTCTGCATGTTTTTATAGCCCTACTTTTAGGAAAAGCCATCTACCTTCTATTCCCCAAATAGTTTTCTTTCCTGCTGTTTGAAGAACTCACACTGAAAAAGGGAAAAGCAGTGATAACTCTTGGTCCTGTAAAAACTTTACAATATATACCCTTCCACACACACACAGTGCATGAAGAGCAGGCAGAGGGGAGCGAGGGGAGAGAAAAAGGAGGGAGAAAATTTTAGTTTGGCTTTGTCTGCAACATCATCCCATTGACCTGGAGTACATCATCTGTTCCAGGTTTCCCTTAGCACTGCAAGAAACCTGGAAAGATCATTCATCGCTGGTAGATGTTCTTCACATTTTTTGACCTGTACATTTCTTTAGGTCTTCCAATTTTCTGAGGTTAGGTCAGAATTTCTCAGAAACCAGCTGTAGAAAACTTCTGCTTTCAGTGGCTGTTGATGTAGAAAACTTTTGTTTTCAGTGTAAGTTTTTCTGCATTCAGTGGAGGTGCTGGGGAGCACGGGGCCGAGTTACTGCCTGCAGCTCCCGGCTTCCTTCCCGAGCCGCGGTGCTGCCCCAAGGCTCGTCCGGGCCTGGCGGGGCGGGCAGGCGATGCGCGGGGCTCCCCCATGGCCGCGCGGGGTTCCGGCTCCGCTGCCGCAGCGCCAGCTGGGCCATGGGCGCCCCAGGAGCAGCTCCCGCTGACAAGAGCTGCGTGGTGGGAAGGCAGAGCCCGGGGCCCGTCCGGGCCCTCAGAAAGAAATTCCGTGCCCATTCCGGTGTTCTGGTGCTGGGGCTGCTTCTGCTGCAAGGGAAGAGYTTTGCTGTTTGTTACTGCCTCCTTAGCAAAAAGTCCTTGAGAAAATGCCAGTGAATTTTTAAAGAAGTGCATGGCRGTTCTCATAATCCAGACTGGCTTTAAGCACTATATTTAATTTATTTATCCCTTTGYTTGGAAAAGTGAAAGTGTGGGAGGATAGAAGATTACAAGGTTTGTAGAAGGCCGCAGACTGTGATGCTGAGACCTCCTCGCATGTAAAATAGGAACAGAGTCCATCCTATTTCCATCTTGACCCTTTTTCTTCCAGGTTCGTCCCAGCTTGGTGCTGTGCGGGACACCTCCCTCGAGGAGGGGCCTTCTGCCTCCATGACCCCATTGTCCTTAAGGCGACAGTAGAAATTGTGGCTTTGCGGCGTGGTTGTGACTTGTGCCACAGCACAAAGACTTCCTCTACAGCCGAGTTCTCAGTGCAGGGCTGCTCCAGTAGGAGTTGTGTGCTGATCTGCAGTTTCTGAAGGTGAAGGGAAAGCCTACGCAGAGACAAGCGGCTGCTGTGCAGGGAAGGCTCCCTGGCGCACGATGCAGGAGCCAGTGGTGCGCAGAGATCGGGTGGTCACGGGTGCGCAGAGCCGCGGCGGCGCTGGGGCTGCCGAGGGAGCAAGGCTGCCTGCGCGGGGCCCCACCGGGCCACGTGGTGCCCTCCTGCTCCGCAGCCACTTGCTCATCCCCAGAGGCCTGCGCTGCACGAGAAGCCGCTCACATATCCAGAGAAGGGAAAGACTTAGCAATACCTCTGCTCTGGTAAATGAGGCCTAAAATCATCAGGCTGTTTAATCTCTGGTTTATTAGACCTTTTTCATTTTGAATATGAAACCATGAGTTGTAATTCAAGGTTTACCTGACTTAGGTAGAGAGGACTTACAGCAGGGCTGAACTTGGCCCCCTTTGTTTGACTGATTTTTACAGACTCACATATGAGAACTTGTTAAACTTAGTTCTGGCTTGATGTACCTGCCTAAAATAACACTGAATTTGGACTAGTCTTTCAATACAAGGTCCATAAATATTCCTGCAGAACTTTCTAAAGAAATTGGTATAATGTACCAGTAACAGCTTACGCTGTTTTGTTGTAATAATTCTTGCACTGAAACACAGATGGACAGTGTTCCACCGCCTGCAGCCCAAAACATAACATGAGTGCAGCCTTTTGGAGGAAGGGCGTGATTTTTGTTCAGAAGAGACCAAAACATCTGTTGGGAAGAGTGAGCAAGTGCCACTAGATCACTGTGGGTTTTTTTGGAATGAATGCATTCGAAATTCCATTTAACTGCCTTTTGCTCATATTTATTGCTTGGCTGCGTGGGCGAGCCCCTGCTAAGGGTGCCGTGGAGAGGCAGCTCCCTGTGGTGCCCATGGTGGCCGGTGCCCCCGCGCGCTGCCAGCTCGTCGGCATCGCCGGGCTCGTCCTGAGGCTGCTCCCTGTGGCGTAGCATGCGAGCGCCTCTCGCCCCTACCTGGCTATGGCTCTCAGTGAGGTGGAAGGGGCCGTTAGCCCCTGTCTGTGACGGCCGGGCGCAGGGCAGGCCTCCTTCCCTGCCTCGCAGCCAGCACCAGGTGAGAATCGCCCTGGCTCTGAAAGGGCTTACTATTTGTGCTGCTGCCATCTTCTGCCAGGAAAGAAAATGCGAACATTGAAATGGTTTTAGTTATCCTACTGTCTGTTACAGGCATGCATTCATTAAGGAATTTTCAATTAAAAGCCTGCATATCATTTGGTAAATATTTTAATGTATCAGGATTTATATAAATATTTGCTGTATTGTTACTTTGCTTGTTTTAGATAGGAATGAAAACACAGCTTTCATATCAAGTAAGCATTAGCAGTGTCAGAGCCGGCGAGCTGGAGCGGTTGCTTCATCCGCGCTGTGTGGGTGACAGCTGCGCACCGGTGGCGCGGGTATGGGTGACAGCCGCGTGCCCCGTACTCACCGTTTCTGTCCTCGGTGCAGGTGTGAGCCCGCAGCAGCAGGTAGCAGCCGTGCCGCAGCAGAGCCGCCCGGCGCCGCAGCCCACACTCCTGGGGCTGCCCAGCGCCCTGACCACGCAGCAGCAGCAGCAGCAAAAGCTCAGGCTCCAGAGGATCCAGATGGAGAGAGAGCGCATCCGCATGCGGCAGGAGGAGCTGCTGCGGCAGGTAACGCTCAGCGCGCGTCCTGGGCTGCTTCAGGGGCGTGGGGGCTCCTGGGTACTTGCCAGGTACAATTAGTAACTGCTCCCATTCGCCAAAATTGACCTTGGTTTTGGGGGGGGAACAAGGCTAACAGAGAGTGGAGCCTTCATGCAACAGGCAAGGAGCATTTCCTGCTTTCTCTGACCCAGCCTGAGCAGGGCACGGGCGGCCACATCTCTGCATATTGCCGTCCTCTGAAGCGGTGGTGCCAAAAAACGGATTCAACCGCTGCAGAACTGTCAATTTAAGGACCGATTTGTTCATTGCAGTTGTGTRTAAATCCAGAGAAGTTATCAACGATTAACCCTCAGTCTCCTTGGTTTATGTAATGGGCTGTCTCTGTGCCTCGCGGGGAAGAGCAGAGTCCCCGAGGTTGTTTTTGACTCTGTAACTTGCAGCCATTGCCTTTGAATGCGAATCAAATCATATTCACCTCCTAGTCTCCGAGCTAGGAATTTTCCAGAGGTGGTTTCTTTGTGGCTGCTTGTGTATTGCTCTGTTTCTTAACATCCAGCTCTATATAATGAGTAATATTGTGTGAAGGAGGTGTGTGGCTTTGTTTAAAGCCCTTTTTTTTTTTTTTTTTTTTTTTTTTAACACAGCTGTTAAAAACTGCTCGTTTTTAAGAATTGCAAAGGATGTGATTCCTGTGCTAGGGATGCTGTTTTGCAAGCCTTGTTCACCAGATTCCCAGAGAGCACAACAGTCTGTTCCCCTTAGGAGCAGCGCATGAGCTGCGTTCTCTCTGTCAAGGGTATTCCCATCCTTGCCAGTGGCCTTGTAAATGCTGCACTTGCAGTTCGTCCCACCTTGGAAAGAGGTGACTTTTCCAGTAATTATGTTGTGCAATTAGTATTTCATAGCTGCACCCCTTTTGTCTTTGGAATCATGGCACAATTTGTGGTTATTTCAGGGTAACTTCATTTATACCGTGTTTAGAAGTGAGTGTGACATTTCTTGGCAGCAGGCAGAAGTGCATCTGTCACTGGGCTGATAACACCAATTGGCTGAACTTTTCTGGTGCTTCACTAGAGTACAGCAAGCTGCTGCAGCATTTTGAAATTCCAGGGATTTGTGTGCAATGCAAAAAATATATATAAAAAAAAAATATAAAAACAACCCTGCCAAATCCTCACAGTTAGATGCCTTTAGAGGAAAGTCAGCAGTATGTGTGCTGAGGACAGCAGCTGCTGCTGCTCTTCCTCCTCACTCGGGAGCTGGGGTGGAAAGCAGACAGGGAGACGGACACATGGAAGATGTTGCGGGTGGCAAAGCCAGAGAGACTTAGTGCCCCACAGAGCCTGGAGATCGGAAAGAGGGATCTGGGTGAGCAGAGCAGGTTTCTCAAAAGGGAGATGTGCCTGTGGAGATTTAATAGGTTTCTTTTATAAGCAGTCCTGAAAGTCTCACRTTGATGGAAAGATTTTTGATTTTCTCTCTGCAGCTTTTCATTATTGGTTTTGCTAAACGTGTTGCTTGCCAAGTTAAATRGTTATTAGGATGGTTTTAAAAGTGCTTTCTTTTTATCCTATGAAGAAAATGCAGTTTGGAGTAGGTTTAATATAGACTTTCGGCTAATATAGGCAATCAGCCAATATAGACTTTAACAAGAACATAATTAAACTTTTATTCTCATGTATAAACTTTATATAAGTCAAGTAACTCCCCAGTTACACCAGTAGAACCGTAGTAAGTCAATCTTGTTCTGATAGAAAGACCAAATTCAAGATGAATGTGGATACTATCACGTAGTGGGGTTTTGGAAAACAGAGAATCGATGGGAAAATGAAAATGGATGTCTGCAAAGAGTAGAGTTCCTAAAAATATTACATTAGAGTAGTTCTAAAAAAGACTTTCCAGTAATAATTTGCATCATTTGTATTTTTTTGCTCTTTAATCTCTTTCCACTAAGTATATGTATAAGAACTTTGACGACGTTTAATTAACAAGATTAATTAACAGAAATTCACTATCATTTGAAGCGGTTCAGCAGCACATAGCAGCATGTGAAACAAGCACCAAACCGCAGCGTGTTCCTGCTTCTGCGGGGCCCTCCCTGGCCACGTGTCCCAGGCTGTCCCTGCAGAGCCCCGCGGGGCTCGTGGCGCCTGCAACAGGAGCTGCGCTCAGAGCCCTTGCAGCCAGGCCGCCCGGTCCGCTCCGCGTCCCCTTCCCTGTTTAGCTCTGGAGTTCCAGAAGAGAAAGCTGTTTGGGCAGCAAGGACTTTTTCACCATTCTGGATGGCTGAATTTATTTCTTACAGATTTGTTTGTCAGCTTTCTAAAGGGAAAGGGGGACCTACTGCCCAGGAGCCCCCGTGGAAAATGAAGCAGCAAGAGGTGCTGCCAGTGAGCAAGCCCGAGCGGGCTGTGGGAGCAGGTGTCCCACCTGCTCCGTGTCACGGGCACGGACGTGCATGGCCGGCTGGGGAAAGGCAGCGCTTTGCAGGGGGTTCTGCTCCCCAGCCACATGCACTAAATACATCTGCGAGCGTTGGAAAGATGAGGGGCTCAAAAGAGGCCATGGACGAGCGGGGTGTGGGGATTCGGAGATGCCAAGGACTGTCTGTTGGCCAGCAGCCCTGCTTTTGAGCAGTACCTTAGCGCAGACTGCATTGGTGCCATCTGCGAGGCTGCAAGAGATCTCTGGTACTTTTTGACACAGCGCTTAAAGCTAGAGAGGCCACTCAAGAATATGATTCTTCAGGTTGATCATCATTAGCTTGCGGAAGCACTTAAAAGGAGGGGAGGACACAACAAGATGTCACGACGCTGACTGCGGTTGATGTGTAGTGCTGGCCCTCACAGTAATCCTGCTGGAGGAGCAGAGATGTCCAACAGTGGCAGCCCTGAAGGAGCAGGCCGGGCTCTTTGCTGAYGCCCGCGCTTTTTTTGCTTCCCAGCCCAATTTTGACTCCAAGCTGCAGGATTACAGTGCTCCAGCACGTAAAGTTTGTCATCCTGGGGCGGATGGCAGACTCCTAGAGGGTGCTGGTTAGCAGCCACCTCTGCGAGCACAAATGCCGCATCCAGGTACCAGTAGTCAAGGAGAGGGTGAATCTCTGCATCTCAAAGCAGTCAGCAGTTGGCACCATGTTTTCTGAAGAGATGAATATCTGAATTCCTGATTGCATCAGGTCAGCTGCCCAGCAAGGAGCAGCCAGGAAGCAGAAAGGGCTCCAAATAACATGTGAAATTTGCAGCTGTTTGTGTGGGAGCAGAGCAGTGCAGGGCACTGGCAAGAATGGTCGTTTTGTCAGCACTTTCCTGTCTGTGGGAAGGCCGCTCAGTGGGAAAGCTTGAGGACTGAGGAAGCCCGTGCCAGGACCAGGCTGTTGGTCCTGGTAGCCACAAGGTAAGTAGCTGATGCACAGGGGTGACATTGTCTCTGAGCCGTCAGAACTGTTGGGTTAGTCTAGTGCAAGCTGCGAGTCAGAGTCGTGTAAGGAGGGGCAGGGAGCTGCCGAAGTTGCGGGTGTTTTATTTCCTTGGGGACCCCGGCGCGTGAGCGGCTCCGCTCGCTCCATGGTGCCCCTGTTCTCCTAGCAGCGACACACAGTGCTGCACAGCACGCGCAGAGCTGCACGACATGCGCTTCACACGCCCGCAAGCTTGGAGAAAAACGTATTTCATTTTGATTTTGGTTTTGTTTTTTTTCTGTCCCAATCTCATCTTTATTATTGTGGAACATTCTTCAGTGAATTAATGTTAAAATGCAACACCAAAGTATCAAAAACATGAACTTCATTGCAGAACTGAATGCTAAAAAAAAACCCTAGCAAAGTATGTCTTGCCTCATTTTGTCTATATTCCTTTTTATTCTGTCTTCATTTCTGTCTTTCTAGTATCAGCCTTATTTGAGTTACTGCTGTTGCTTCTTACATTTGAAAAAAAAACCAAAAACACAAAACTACATTAACTTGATGTGGACAGTTAAAACCGCCCATTTTCTGAGATTTGTTCATTTTCACAGATTCTAGATGTTTTAATTTTAAATAGAAACAAAATGATTAGTTATTTGACAAATGTAATGATATACATAAACTATCAGTTAAAAATCTTCAGTCTGTTTATTCTTAAAATTATTGAAAACACATCATTTAATGTAAATTATTTATCAGTGAATATGTTAAATTGATAGCTGGATTATAAATAAAGCATTGCATGAATGTGCACCAATATATGTTAAGCACCGGTGAGTAATTTTTCGTGAAAAGACCAGAGGGGTGCTCTTCATGGAAGAAATAAATTGCAAACATAGTAAAATATCAAAACCTAGCCAAGAAAATATGTTCATCTTTTCTGTATTGGGGACTGTGAGGAGCAGATTTCATGGAGAAAGATTTTCTGTGAGGTTTTCAGTAAACTGTTTCCTTTATTCATTTCCTACAAAATAAATCGTGATAATTGGGCAGAGCAAACTCGGGAAAATACAGATGCAGCTTTCCTGGTGCCGGGGGTTTGGAGCCTTGTCCGGAGCACCCCAGGGACCCCTCCTTTGTGGCGCKGGTGGTTTGGTTTTGTGGGGCTTCACTGTGCGCACTGCGGGGCACGGGCGCCCGCTCGAGGACCACTGTCCTGCCTGCACCAGCCACCCCTGCCCTTCTTCACATGCATGTGAACAGTCGTCAGCTGCACTGCTCACAGTTACCTCCTGAGGATGCACAGACCAAACGGGGCCGCTTTTTATGAGACAAGGATTTGTGAATGGCTGCAACAGCTTTTGCCTTGTTATTTACCCACCCTTCAGGAGGCCGCATTGTGCAGACAGCTTCCCATGGACCCAGAAAGCATGGCCCCAGTTCAGACTGCTGTGAACACACCTGCAATGACGCAAGATCTGCGGCCTGTTACAAATAACGGATCGGATCCTTTCCTGAACAGGCAAGTTCGTGGCCCCCCCCAGGTGCTTGGTCCTATTGCCCGGTCTGTACTTCTGAAGCTGTCTCTTCTAAGCAGATCCCTGCTTTGCAGTTACTGTGAACAGGGGATACAGCCTCGTGGCTGACCTGACATTTTTCAGTTTATACTTCAAGAAGGAAACTCAAAAAGAAACCAAACAAATGATAACAAATTTTTACATAMACGTATGCAGAGGATTTGGTGCACATTGCCTTGGTATACTCAATTCTAACTCAATTATCTCAATTAGTTTTAGGCAATCAAAACAGTGGTTGTCAGGAGATTTATATGTATGTGTGTGTGTTGCACCACATTAGTGTCTCAGCAGTTGAGAAGTCTGACCTATTGCTCTGTCTCGTCAAACACCGTGATGAGAGACTCTCTAACCCAACTTCTTCACTGTGACTTTTTCATGTTTCACTTTACAGTGGCCCATACCACTCCAGGGAGCAGAGCACGGACAGCGGCCTAGGACTGGGATGCTACAGTATACCAACCACACCGGAGGATTTCCTCAGCAATGTAGATGAGATGGATACAGGTATCTCATAGAGCTTAAAGTAGTATAAAAATAACTTCTTGTTAGGACCAACAGTGTTTCATAATTGTGTAACTGAGCAATAAGCTCTCAGTTTGTGATGCAAGAAAACAGACTGTGACTGTGGAGGAAAAGGCCTCAAAGACTTTTAGTGCCTACAGTGTACCAAAATCTATGCTCTTACCTTAGATTATGATAATATAGCAAATGGGTACAAGTTGGAAAACCCAAGCTTTAATTCATGTTTTAATATTATAGTCCAAGGTAGGACAAGAAAAAACTAGTCTTGAGTTATTAAAATTATTAAAATTTCAGGACAAATCACTGCATCTCTTTCATTGGAAAAGCTGGATGGCCTTCAAATAGCATTTGTTCAGTTATTTAGGTTTTAGTATGTTCAGGTTTTTTTTTAACAATGTCCTCATAATGCTTAAAATATTGAAATGAATGACTAGGAAATCAACTGTTTTTTTTCCTAAAGAGTGAAATTCTCCAGTGCTTCCTCACCTAAACTTCCTTTTGAAGTCATCGAGAGTTGTGGATGGTGCAGAGTGTGAGAGCGGTGGAGAGATTTCCTGTAAAGTTCTTGTCTTGGTGACGTGCCTTGGATTGAGTTCACCCCTGTGCAGAGAGCAGGAGGTTCCTACAGGGCTGATCTGCATCGCCGCCTTTGCACACGGGTGAACTTTGAGCACTCGCGCCGAGCAGGAGCTCCGAGGCCCAACCTGAACACTGATGGAAAGGGCTTTGTTTTTCAGGGTGAACCAAGGGTATATAATTAACTCCTGCAAGAATATGCTTTGTGCAAGCAAATATGGTTCTGAGCTAACATTTGTAGAGGATACAAACCCTACAAGTGCTCATGGGAAAGAAGGATTTTTTTTTTAATCGACTGTATTGTTTTAAATTACTTATGAGAAGGGATCAGTATTTCAAATACTCTTCTTTACTTTTCCTAGGAGAAACTGTAGCACAGACGACAATGAACATAAATCCACAACAGACACGTTTCCCTGATTTCCTCGACTGTCTTCCAGGAACAAATGTTGATCTTGGGACTTTAGAGTCAGAAGACTTGATCCCTATCCTCAATGATGTGGAGTCAGTACTCAACAAAAACGAGCCCTTCCTCACTTGGCTGTAACCATCCATTACTTAATGCCAATTCAGCCCATAATGCAATTCAGCATTTTCTTTTCCTCCTGAAATAGAGGTAGAGTATCTGAAAATCCTCAGAGGTGCAACTTGCTGCCTTAATGACTTCTGTTACATCATCTTTATGGTCAGTTTATTCTCTGCCTGGATTTGGCTGACAGTAACTTAAATATAAAAATACCTATAAGTACCTACTTCTCATTAAAAAACAAAAACAAACAAAAAACTTATACATCTGTTTTTTGTTTGTTTGTTTTTTCTTTTCCTTTACAGATCAGGCAGAAGTGTTTCACTTTCTGGACAGAAAGTGGGCTGTGTGTGCACGTCTATGTCTGTTCTAAGGGTTACTGGGCAACAACACAAACTCTTAATGAATCACACAAGTAACTGCTAGGTCACTTGGTTGAAAAACCTGCACAGCATCCGACCATGAGAGCAATTTTATCACTATACTTACAACAATAATAGAGAAGCTATTATATTGATTTCCTTAAGCTTTAAAAATCTTTTCATTATTAGTAGAGCTGTGCTGTATGGAATGTAGATTAAATCTGATCCATATCAGCTATAATTATTCTCATTATACATTTGTAAAGGCACAAGCAGTACTCTTGCAATTTCTTTTTCAGTATATTACTGTATAGTTTCCAGATAATAAATACTTCCAATTTGAAAGTAGCAGAAATGCTTAGTAAGTTTTACACTACTATATTCTTGTAAAATAAACCAGACTGGTACTAACTACTGCCTTAAAAAAAAAAGTCAATAGAACAAACAATTTTAATGGATCTTAGATTTTGATGTTTATTATATTAAGCACTACAATTTTGTAATTTAACACATGAACAAATAGTTTTTATATAAGCCTGTGGCAAATATCTTAAATTCAAAAATATGCTTTTAAATTCAGGACAGAAAAATGTGGCACAACTTAGTAGTATCATATGAAGTGGGAAAAAAAATATTGCTCGATGTTTTCAGCAGTAATGTTTTTAACTGACAGTGTTAAACTTCACACGTAAGTGTATACAAGAAGAAAGCTCGTCACTTTATCAGAGCAGTGTAAGCAGAGTTGTCACTTGCCTGGTAAAGTTGCGCAGTTCTTAACTCTTCCGCTTACTGCAGGTGCTGCAGAGGGCACAAGGCATGTTCTTGTATTCCTACACACTGTATGTCCTTTAAAGGCTTCTTTTATCAGGTGTTTAGGACTGAGACGGCATCAAGGACATGACACATACAGTTCCCCAGAAATGCAAATGAAGTCCTGAAATTCTTAAATATTTTATAGTATTTATAGTCTATGAATTTAAGCTTTTTATATTGAAAATGTGCCTTTTTATGAAAGGCATTAAAACACTTCTCTGAGCTTGATCCAGGCTATGTGGAGAAAGCAAGAGCTGTAGCACTCAGTGTAAACGTGTTTGTCAGGTCTAATAAAAGTAATGAGATCTTACCAGTGCTCCAGAGAACTGATCAATAAGGATTTTTTTTTCCATCTAGTTGGAGGAGTGTAGGTGAAAAGGTCAGAGATGAAGTGATGGGAATATGGAGTAGATTTGGAATGATTATGTCACAACTGTAGATCCTTAGCAGGAAAGGTGGCCGCAGACAGGGATACAGAGAAAGCAAAATCAGCAGTGATCAGTAGAAAATACGACAGAATTTAATACAAAAGAAATAACATGTAAAAGATGAACTGCTGGGTCCACCAAAAAGCTAAAATGAAAGCTAAAATATGCACACCAAACACTTCAAAAAGAGAGGGAAGGCAAAGACCTAGAGCAAGAAAGTTTTATCAGAAGAGTGTTGCATTGAAGAGTAGCTTTTTCATGTGTCTTTTTTTAATATAAAATGGGATGTGACAGCAGAGTTGTCTGCACACAATCTAAATACTGAATGGGCATTGTTTTTCTTTTACTTTTTTTGAGGGGGTGGGGAGAATATGTTTTATTATTTTATTTTTGCTAGAGCTAACCATTGAGATAGCAGAACATTATTTTTAAAAAAAGGGACCGAGCAGGCCTGACCAGTGTTACTATAATTGTGGTCAATCTCTCTATTTTAAAGATTGCTTGAGGTTGTAACCCAAAATGAAAAACAAGTGGGCCTGAGGTTTTCTTCAGTGACGTGACTGGCAGAATTTGGGATAAAGAATTGGACATTTGAGGCATCTGATTGTGATGCTTTAAACTTGCAAGGCCAGCTCTTTCAGCACTGCATTTTTGGCCTAGCAAAGTGAAAGCTATTGGTGCTAGAATGATTTACAATAGCTATGGATCTGAGCCTGGCATGTTCAGCTGCTATCACACATCATTAGATAAAGTTTGGAAAATGCAGTTTGTGCATTTGCTAGTAAAACAGTACTTTCGTAAACAAGTTTTTTCACAATAAAACATACTCTAAGTAGATCAGGTTCTCAGCTGCCTGTGGACGAGCTAACATAGAATCATAATGGTTGGAAAAGACCTTCAAGATCATGGAGTGCAGCTGTAAGCCCTTCTGCACCACCCGGCTAAACCATGTCCCTAAATGCCTCATCTACGCCACTGCTGGGGATGGTGACTCCCCCATGTCCCTGGGCAGCTTGTTCCAATGCTTGACTGTTCTCTCCATGTAGAAATTCTTCCTGTTGTCTACACTGAACCTCCCGTGGTGCAACTTGAGGCCATTTCCTCTTGTCCTACCTGTAATCACTGTGGGGAAGAGCTCAGCCCCGTCTCACTGCAACCTCCTTCCAGACAGTTGTAGAGAGCAGTAGGGCCCCCCCCACAGCCCCTCCTCTCCTCCACACTAAATAACCCCGGCTCCCTCACTGCTCCTCCTGAGGGCTATCGACTTCTGTTTGGCTACACTGATTTTTGTCAGCCAGGGGCCTGACTCCATGTTTTTAGCACTTACAGTGAAAGCTGATGCAATTTTCTAGTGAAATCACACGTAAAAAGAGGTTTATTAGAATTATTATGAAATAGGAGACGTGATTCTCCTTTCATTGTTGTTTCAGGAGGTTAGGAGTTCAAAGATCTGAAGAAGGTAAATTTGAAACTGTTTTCTTATTACTTTGATAAAGGAACAGCAGTAGAGTGGAGCAGGAAGGTGCTGTATGAAACACGACTTCCAGTGTAAAGCAACTGCCAAAATCTTAGGTCAGACCTTTACTCAATTCTGAGCCAAATCACAGCTAAGCTAAAAGCAATTCTTAATACAATAAGCTTTTCGTTCTGGAATGGAGAGCATACATCAGATAAAGTGAAGCAGCAACAAAATCTGCTTGTAAGAGTCTTTTTTAAGTTTCTGATTTTAAATAGGCTTATGGCAGAACTTCAAGTATTCAAAGCATATATGATTCTTTTGAAACTAAATTTATTGATGACAATATCTCACTCTATTAGTTCAGGTTGTGCAATAACATTGATTTTACTGAATGTACACTGTATACATTTAGTATAAATACAATAAATATGCCAGCTGCACAGTTGTACTGTTGACTGTCACTGAGAACGGCAGATATAAATACTAGTGATACAAACGTAATGGAATGTTGCTCTTTACAACTTGTATTCTGGTAAAACTATTAGAATGTAACTTAGGGAACGACTCGGTTTGACTTTTTTGAAAAGAAAGCCACTCGGGGGGAGATTTAAATTGTCTGTTTCAAATACAAGAAAATATGGGTGTTCCAACCAACTTTTTTTCCTAATATACTACATCGATGTATGTGCTAGTACTTTAACTTTTTTATTTACGTTTTCATTTTGTTATATGTGTGAGCATTTGTTTTTAATTTAGAATACTTTGCATACAGATTGTATGCATTAAAAGCAATCAGATCAAACTGTTGTATCCAGGGTTTGATTCTGTTTTTTATTTCTTTGATCTTGTATGTGAAAAATAAATATAAATGAATTTAAAGCTATTGTATGCATATTGACTTATTAAATTATTTCTATTTTTTCTTTGGAGGTTTTTAGTATATGCTTTTCTGGGAACTGTATAATGGTGCTTGTACTAAAGATAAGGACTTTTCTACTGCAAAGAAATTTTAAGTTAACTTACTGTCACAACTTTGTACTTTGTTTTACAGTTATGTTTCAGTTTAGTAGCAGCTGCCATGGACATTGACAATTATTGCAGTTTTACTCCCATTATTACAGTTTTACTCATGACACTTCTGAGTGCTTGCGAGAGACACCATTAGTTATTTCCTTGAGCACTTATTTGTAATTCATTAATACTTTTTTTTCCTTGAAATTTAATAAAATGGTGTCCAAGCAGAAGATTTAGCACCCAGACTGCTTGCCTCATACCTCCTTATCTTCTGTTTGGGGACCCAGCGCCCTGCTGTCAGACTGATCCTTTGTACAAGAAGTTTGTCTCAATTTCTTTGTTGAGAAAATACTGTCTGCCTTTCTAGGAAGAAGCCAAAACATTTAAGTGTTCTGCGCTTTAATTTGATTATCTAGTTTCTACTGTCACGATACGTTAGAACCAATTCTGAGGATATTTTAAAATTGTACCTGTGGGCAGCCAGTGTTCTTGCACTCCAGTAAAGGATAATGCAGTGAACCAACTGCTCCTGAGTTCTGGATAATGTTTTCAAAGGCTACTACAGAAACAACTCTGAAGGGTAGGTGAAAAGCTTCATCTATGAATTCATGACTGATCTGAAACAAACAAAAAAACTCGTAAGAATAAAAGGATGGGCTTAAAAAAAAAAAAAGTAATATCAGGCTCTTCAGTGCTCTGAAAAAAAATAGATGAGGAATTGTCAAGTTTGCAGTTGTTACAAAGTTATTCAGTATAATCTAGGCTAAATCTTATTGCAAAGACTTCTGGAAACAATCTGTAATGTGCATAAAAATCTGAAGGCAGGCATAATACTGTGCTCAAATATCTAATGTTGCTTAGGTAATAAATGTCAGATTAGTTTTCTGATCAGAAAAACTAAAAACAGCAAAGAAGTAAAAAATGTATAAATTATGTGAAATAGCAAATACGCTTATGTCCCCTGTATAAATTCATAAAACCAACTTAAATAGTCCTTGCAGTTGCACATCCTCCAGCACAGGAATATGACAGTAGAAATCAGACATGTGAGTGCCCAGTGTGTGATGAGACAGAAGGCAGCTCCCATGCTGAACAAGCCTAAGGAGAATGTTCCCAAAAATGATTCAATTCACTGGGAGCATTCAGTGCCGCACTGACCTTTGTGTTTGCTCTTTATAAGTAACGATGAGCATGTAAGGTCAGAGCGAGCAAAACCACGGCACCAGGGCTGGAGTGAGAAAGATACTTCTGTGGTTGAAGAAAAACCTGAGGTATGTGCTTTTTGGGGACAAGATTATGGCAGGTGCCACGAGCTAGAGCAAGGGTCAGGGAAAGTTAAGAAACTGCTCATTCCCCTTTGTCACAGAAACACTGCAGCTCTTCATGTCTCCATTCTGAATGAGCCTTTTCACAGGTAAAAAACTTTATTTCTACAGCTACTTCACTGCTGTGCTTTTGCAATTTTATTAGTCATGGCTAGAAAGCATGTTCCCCACAACAGACCATGCAAGCTGGCTTAGATACAGACATCTGTGCTCCCTGAAATAGTGTATAAAATCTGCAAGCTTACATAAGTATCTGTCCTGTCCAGGGAACCCCATGCTAAGGGTCTCCTGCATCTAGCAGATGTATAAACATACATTTCTATCAACTCCTTTGATCTGCCTGGTCTTCAAGTAAGGAGCAGTGTACGAATCTGATCTCTGTACTGAAAACATGTTTTAATATCCATTCAACAGTAGGCTCTACTTTTGTAGAGCCATCTTTTCCCAGCGTTGCAGCAGTAAGAATCTTAATGTAAATATACAGAGGATTTAGATGCATCTTTAAGGGAAGTTTTAGTTCGGTAATCAAGAACAGAGCTAGAGTGTGTGTGAATCATTTTACAGATCAGTTATGAATGTGTGCCTCCCTAGGTAATAATGATGTCTTAACTTCTGACCTGTTTTGAGAAATATGTTTGTTAATTCATGGTGTATTTATTCAGAAATACTCTCCAAGTTTCTTCAGCAAACACAGTGTATATTTGTTTATAAAGATCTTTAAGTTAATTCCTAATGGTATTAACTCACATCTTAGAAATTATTTCTGCTCTACGTCCAATTTTGTCAGCAGTTCTCTGTGCAGACTACTGCTAATGCGTCTTTTAAGGCCTGTAATAAAATTGTTTGTCAGGGAGGAATTACCTGAGATTGTGATCTACTGAAACCGCTAGTAATTTTAGAGGAAGAGTGTCAATAATATGGCCTTCCCAGACAGCAACGGATAGGTCTTTTGTCTTCAGTTTTTTTGCATGTGTTCAGACAACTCATTTAGTCCAGATTACCAGCCGCTCATCTGCCAAAGACTCTACTGCTAGTATTTTATTCTGGGTGAACAGTATGCACCACTCCTTGGCACGTCTTACCTCTACTATTACTTTTCATGAGTTCTTTCAGGAGGACATTTGGACAATGTTATTCTTAGTGCCGTATTTCAGTTAAAACATTTGTTTCCTTCTATTTGATCCCCAAAACTCAAGTTTTTGTTGTCATTTGCTATCCAATTCCCCCTACCAGATACCTTCTAGTTCTTTAATATGTGGTGAGTAGTATCAGATGCAATATTCCAGGTAAAAGTCTGTTAGGGCTGTTAGCACTGCTGGGCCCAGTGCTGTTCAACTTGTTTATCAATGACCTGGACGAGGGCACGGAATGCTCCCTTAGCAAGTTTGCAGATGACACCAAGCTGGGTGGAGTGGCCAACACTCCGGAGGGCTGTGCTGCCATCCAGAGGGACCTGGACAGGCTGGAGAGTTGGGCAGAGAGGAACCTCATGAGGTTCAATAAGGACAAGTGCAGGGTCCTGCACCTGGGGAGGAATAACCCCAGGCATCAGTACAGATTAGGGGTGGACCTGCTGGAGAGCACCTCCACGGAGAGGGACCTGGGAGTCCTGGTTGACACTAAGTTAACCATGAGTGAGCAGTGTGCCCTCGTGGCCAAGAAGGCCAATGGGATCCTGGCCTGCATCAGGAGGAGTGTTGCCAGCAGGTCAAGGGAGGTGATTCTGCCCCTCTACTCAGCTCTGGTGAGGCCGCACCTGGAGTACTGTGTGCAGTTCTGGGCACCCCAGTATAGGAGGGACGTGGAGCTTCTTGAGAGGGTCCAGAGAAGGGCAACCAGGATGATTAAGGGAATGGAACATCTCTCGTATGAAGAGAGGCTGAGTGAGCTGGGCCTGTTTTCTCTGGAGAAGAGAAGGCTCAGAGGGGATATGATTAATATGTATAAGTTCAGGAAGGGAGAATGCAGGGAGGAAGGGGACAAGCTGTTCTCACTGGTGGCCAGCGATAGGACGAGGGGTAATGGCCACAAGCTGAAGCACAAGAAGTTCCGTCTCCAGGTGAGGAGCAACTTCTTTACTGTTAGGGTGACAGAGCAGTGGAACAGGCTGCCCAGGGAGGTTGTGGAGTCTCCTACTCTGGAGGTCTTCAAAACCCACCTGGATGCCACCCTGTGCCACATGCTCTAGGTGTGCCTCCTTGAGCAGGAAGGTTGGACTAGATGATCTGTAGAGGTCCCTTCCAACCTTAAATATTCTGTGTTTCTGTGAATCTGTTTCTTAAAGCTTTCTTGTCATATGGTTTACAGAATTCCACTGTAATAGTCTTTTGCCATAATCTAACACTTCTCCTTCACGACCATGAAGCGACAGCACTCCCTTTAGTTCTACAAAGAGAAGTATAAGCCTGAGGAAGAGCTGCGCGTGCAAGCCCGCACCATGCCAACGCTTCCGACAGGCACTGCTCCGGAACCCACCTGCRCTGGGCAGCCCAGCACCAGCTGTGGCCCAGGGCTGACAACTGCTGACAACAAGCAATGTTGACCTAGGGGCTGCTTCATTTCAGTTTTAACTTCTTAATGTGTGTTGCCAAAACGTTTTTACTGTCTTCACCAGAAAACAAAGGAAGGAAGAGAATGAAAATGTAACATGCATGAGAAAGGGCCAAGCAAGCAAAAGGGGAAGGAAGTAGCCTATAAAGAATGGCCTCAGGAAGGCAGAAACTGGTGTAAGGATGAGAAACAGAGGCTCTGCTCACCAGAGCCCAGTACAATCCGGCCCAAATGTGCCAGGCCAATTCGCCAGGCCTCACACCATCACCTTGGTGTTTGGCGCCAGTGGTACTTCACAAAATGCCAGCAAGACTCTGTGAACCGAGCATTCAGCATCCCATGACATGGCAGCAAGCACCCCATGCTCATCTAGCACCTCAAAACAGGGTGGCTGACGCCCTGTGGCCTGAGCATGCGATGCCTCATGATGTGTCATTGGGTGCCTTGCACACTCAACACCTCTTAACACGACAGCAGGCGCCCTGCAGCCTGTGCAAGCAGCGCCCCCGTGACTGTGGGTGTCCTGCGGCCCGAACATGCAGCACCTCACAACTGGTGCTCATGTTCACGGGCACCCTGGAGCCTAACCTCCCAACATAGTTGTGGGCACCCTGTGGCCCGACCATGAAGCACCTCATGAAATAGGTGCAGGTGCCAGGTGYGTGAAGTGCCTCATGAAACAGCAGCTGGTGCCCTCCACCCACAGTGCTTCACAGCACAGTGGTGGGTGCCCTATGACCTGCACATGAGGCCCCTCAGGACATGGCGGCAGGTGCCTTGCAGCTTGAACGGGCAGTGCCTCACAACATAGCTGCAGGCATCTTGTGGCCTGAGCACATGACCCCTCACATGGTGGCAGGCAGCACCTCACAAAATAGCGGCAGGTTCCTTGTGGCCTGACCAGGCACCTCACAAAATGGCAGCAAGTGTCCGGTGGCCTGAGCAGGCTGTGCTGCACCAAATATGAGCAGGCTGTGGCGTGAGCATGAGACACCTTACAAGATGGTGATGCATGCTGTGCACACACGCTGCCTCATGAAATGGCAGCAGGCACCCATCAGCCTGAGCAGGCAGTGCCTCACTAAATGGCAGCAAGCACCCTGTGGCCTGTACATGTGGCACCTCATGAGATGGCAGCATTGTGCTCCGACCTGATCATGCAGCACTTCACAAGGTGGCAGCAGGAGCCCTGTGCATGTGGCACCCCATGACATGGCAGTCTCCCCGCAACCCTGGCAAACACACCTGATGATGACATCGAGTACCCTTTGGCCTGATACATGATGCCTCACAAGATGGCAGCAGATACGTGCAGATGACGCCTCACAAAATGGCAGCGGGTGCCTCGCGCTTGCTGTGCCTCAAAAGGTGCAGGTGCCGTGCACGCCCGGGGCCTCACATAATGAGAGCGGGCGCCCTGCACACACAGCGCCGTGCAGAGAGCGAAGCACCCGCGCGCCGTCCTGCTGCCCCACAGGGGCCGGTCGCTCCAATCGCCGAGAGGGGGGTCGCGGCTGCAGCCTGCGAGGTCGCGTCTGCCCCGCGGCCGCCGCCGGCAGAGCAGCGGGAACACAAGCAGGTAGGAGCCGGCGGCGCCGCCCGGAGCGGCTCTAGGCGCTGGGTGGGGGGGCCCGCGGGCCGGCGCGAGCCGAGGGGCTCGGCCGCAGGTGACGGCTCCGCGGCAGCCCCCGCTCCTCTGCCCATGCGACCTGCGGGGAGGTGGGGGCTGCGGCGTGGGGCGGAGCGGGGCGGCCCAGGCCGCCGCGGCTCCCGCCTGTTCCGGCCCGCCCTGACGGGCGCGGTGGCGCGAGCGTGTCGCGCAGGGGCGGCTGGGGCTCGAGCGCCGGGTTTAGCGCCGCCTGTTTAGTCAGCTCTCCTAGGAACTGCGGGTGCCTAATGCGCAACCCGGCTGAGCGGTAGCTCGGGCACGGCGTCTGCAGCAGCTGCTGGTGGGGCTTCCCTCTTCGTCAGCCGCCCGGTCTGCTTGGGGAACAGGCTGGAGGGCCGGCGAGTAGTGCAGGCCGCAGCAGCTCCCACGTGCGGCCGGGCGCGCGAGGACGGCAGCCCTGCCGCTCATCCAGGGCGCTGTGGCGGCCCGGCCTGCTGGCACGGGGTTGTGGGCACGGGTAAACTATGTGTGGCCGGTGGTTGTTTCTCAATGAGGAAAAAAACCAC
>NW_020455643.1:69226-156558 GCF_003342845.1 Nothoprocta perdicaria | reverse complement strand
TTTTTTTTTTTTTTTTTTTTTTTTTTTTTTTTAAATAATGATTATTCATTCCCCTTGCTGTGGTGTCTGTGTCTATGCCATGGGGTAAAGAACCCACCTATATCAATTCCACGTATCAGCTTCCCTGTGATTGGCAGTATGGCTCGTCTTGGTGTGTTGTGTAGTTTTCCTTGTTGTTAGCTAGAGCTTCTCTGAGTGATGTGGGGACCGTGAAAGTGGAGCTGAAGCTGGTCTGGAGCAGTTGGTGGACATCTGAGTGAGCTGACAGCCCAGAACGGGGCGAGATGTCTTTGGTTTCTTTCTTTGGCTCTGGGCTAATGTGGACATCTCAAAGGACGCACGAATATCTTTAGCTGTGTATTTGGTATTTCCTAATTTTAGAAACAAGGCTCTTGCAAACAGTTGTCAATTCAGTGATGCCTTATACCCTGACAGATGACACTGTACAAGGGTTAGTGTTGTTACCTTCTGCTTTTTGGATAAATTCAATGTAATACAGAGCTCCATCTGCATATAGTTTGGCTCCACAGGCTTGTCAGGCAGAGTTGAAGTAGGTGGGTTCAAAATCGCATCCACACACTCAGTGTGCATATACGTTGCAGTCAGTGAATGGGCCATGTGCTTTCCCTCAACATAAACGTTGAGCTGAAGGTRCCCTACCTGAAGCACCCTCATACAGCTGTCACTGAGCAGCCAGTTTAGTGAGTGAATAATGAAGCTTCAGATGATGTGCTCATCCTTGAGATTTGCACGGCTGGTACTGGTATTTGTCTCTTTAAGCTACCAGGATTTCTGCACTTACATAGAAGTTGGCATTTGTGTATGTTAAAAGTATACCCCTTTCAGCTGATGCTCTGTGCTGTACAAGTTAGTCAGGACTGCTGAGCTTTGCTTTAGCATTTTCCTGTTTGAGGAAACAGGAAAATGTTTCCTCATGTTGTCTCTCCTGTTGAGATAAGCCTGTTTGAGGCTTATCTCTTGCTGTTGACCAATGCTGCGGTTGATGATACTCAAGGGGAGCTCTCAAATGTTAATCCCAACAGGCCAGAGTTAGGGACACTGCTGAACTGCTTGTTTCTGGCTGTGCGGTGCCCAGAGGCAACTCGGATCACAAGGTGAAGTGTGTGTAACTGGTCTCAGTATCTGCTGGATATTAGCCCGTATTAGAAAACTTCATGCAGGTGGGCACCTCAAATATTCGGCTCATTTGGACACCCATTATTTTATTTTTAGGTCACAGCTTCCTGTTCTTAGCTCATCTCCCCTCTCTTCTATTTATTATTGCATCAAACTTGTTTGCTATATACTGAACTCGTTGTTGAATGCTGATGGGAAACATTCCATGTTCCCAAAGACTTTATATATATGAAAAGACAAATGGAAGATGAAGTGCTGGACAGCTGCTAGCCACAAATGAAAGCAGAGATGTTAGATGGCAGCGTTGTTGGGTGGTGGTGTGAAGGGTGCGCTCGAATTCCCTTGCAGTGCCACGAAACAGGTGGGAGCAGCAGCTGTTTCTGGGGAACTTTTAGAGAATTTTTAAACTCCCTTGCACAATGTATCTTTAAGGCCCTTCTGCTCTTGTTAATGCAACTTTTAGAATTAAATCTACCTGTTTAACATTATTGTTACTGTTCACACCAGCTTTCAGTGCTTCTCAACCCTTGAAGATCTTTATATGCCTCTGGATGTAGATATAGAGAACATGAAATACTTTTTCAGAAATCACAGGGCACAAGTACTACCTCGGGAAGAAAGTGTTAGGGAAAATATCTGGCAAATGCCTTCATGAAATAGAGGTCTTGAAAGAACTAATCTGGCAGGCCAGTTTGTGGAGGTGGCGGGTTGGAATTTCTGAAGAAGTACATTAGCTTGTGTGAATCCCTCATGCTTCCCTCCCAGTCCTCTTGCTCTTTCCTTGGTTACTCTGAGAAAGAGAGTTTTCCTTCTATAATTTAAAAGAATTTTATTTAAAAAGATATTTTTACCTGTCTCTTTCATAGCACCATGCTAAACACAGCTAAATACAATCTTTGCAAGAAGAGGGATAAATAGACTATATACTCGTATAGATATAGATGGGAAGTTTAAAGAAAAGGAGTTATGAGTTGCTCCTCTTGACTGACTGGGCATTGTAACCTGCGTTCAAGTCCGTAATTCTGAGCTTTGAGAACATTGTGGGGAAAGCTTGGAGAAGCTCAGTAAGGACAGCGAATAGTATGTGACTTCCCRAGTGTTGTGTGGGGAGAAGAGAGGCCTCATCACGAGAATCACAAACACCTTTTGTAAACAAGAGGTTCTTTATAAAGAGCATTTTAATCATAGCTGATCTGGTAGAGATGAGTTGTTGCTTTTCCATATACGTCAACATGTAGTCATAAAAGTTTACACTTACAGGTGGTACTTCCATTCGATAAACCTCAAAGGAATGCAGGTACCACTGCACTACAGCTGAGCTTCTATCAGCAACTTTAAGTGATCACAAGGCAAAATTAATTTGAAAAGAAAACAAGTATTTTGCCTGAGAATACTGTATTTTCTAAATGGAAGGTTTTTTACAAAAATAAATATGAGTGTGAGAGTTGAATAGTGCTTATTTTATTCCTTAATGAGTTGCAAGAAGGCCAGAAGGGAAGTCAGAGCTTCATAACTTCAGCAGAGGAAGTGCCCTTCATCCTGATCTTCTTAGCCAGAGACAGTGTGAGAGAGGTACCTTACAGCACTGTTTGAAAAAGGGAGTCTCCCAAGATAAGAGCTTTCTACAATATTTTTAGACAGCTCCATCTCCCTGGAAAGGAAAAAGCACATATGTAATTTAGCACTTGCTGTCCTGTAACTTTGAAAGGATGTTACTATTTTTTGGAGGTTTTGGGAACTGGGCAGATAAATCCCATAAATGTTTGGAAGGACCAAGACCATGCTTTCAGCATGTACCTGTAAGGTTTTTTGGTACTTAATCTACAGAGCATGGTCATAGTCCCATTTCAGGCTGTCAGCCTCAGATTTATCAATACACAAAATGATAAGAGAAACAGAACTGCTTACCCCACAGCATCCACAACATTTGCAGTCCCCGCAGATTGTTCCGAAGAGCCCATTCACCACCTGAATGCCACAGAGTATTACTTGGATCCCACTCATGATTAGCAGCAAGGAAAAGAGGGTCAAGTTCCAAGGGACTATATTTTCAGGTGATTTACACTTGTCCCACATTGTGTGGTTACTTAGATAATCCCTGTGCGTGAAGGGAAGAACAGAACAGTTAGGAAGGGAGCGCTGGTACCTTGCAGAGAAGCTGGCCTGCTGCGGCCTGTGAGTCAGCTCCGTGACGCTCTGACGCGACCGACATCTGTTATTGGAGTGCTGTGCAAAACAATTATACTGCGATCAATACTTAGTACGGTATTGGGTTTTTAGTTCCTAAATCAGAAGATAAAGCACAGAGAGAGGAGCAGAAATGATGTGTGGGGGTTTTAAATACAATCAAATACTTCCTGGTATTTTGTGGTAAGAAACTGTCAGATAAGATCATAGCCAGCCATTTGCCAAACCTACTGCATTTGTCCCTACTAGTGTCTTTTGTCTGAAGTAGCTTCCTGCTGATTAATGTCATTTTAGTTATGCTGTTGAGTGGAGCAGTGCTGACATCCAGTGGCAAGTTAACGCGTGCCTGGAAAGCGTACACGTGCTGGAGGGCTTCCTAGGGAATATGGAGTCTCCTATAGCTCCCCCATGGTGGAAACCCAGGGCTTTTATTTTTATAGTTACGTGTGTTAAAGCTGTGGTCTCCGTTGGGCATGCAGTTCAGCGCACCAAAATGTGACTGTGAACACAGTCGGGAAGCATCAACTTACATTTTTGTCTTCAATTTACTGTATTACATTGTAAGTAAAATAACAAAGGGCATAGCAAAACCATATGATAAGAGAACATAAACTTTTTTTTTTTTCTGACAAATCATGGAGTGCTACAAAATCAGTCATGTCTGGCYCAATGAGCAGAAGAGAATAACCTTTGCTGCTCTTGATGCCTCAAGTAAAGAACAGCAAACTGATGTAAACTATTCTTCCTAATTTTTATCTTCGTATTTTAATTTAGATGCTTAACCTCTGAGTATATTTCCTCTGGATTTTCTCCATGCTGCTTTGTTTTCTGTGTTTCTGGTGATTCCTTCACTGCAGCTAAACATTTTGGTAAAATAAAACATATCTTTACAGAGACTCAAAATTAGACTAAAGCAGTTGGTTTCCCACCTTCACTGGTCTCCAAACAAATAATGTGTAGCTTATGCAGCATACAATATTACACCTCTTGGCAACTGCGTCGTTAGCAGTGACTGTTTTTCACAGCACCTCTCAGCAAGTGGTGCGTATGTGTGAGCACAAGCCTTTTCAGCGTCAGAATAAAATGACATGTTACTTCTGTGAAGACAGTCAGATCTCAATATGGGATGTCACAGCTGGCCATTTTTCTCAAATTCAGCCCTGTATACTGCTTATAATTCTAAGAATAAACTGGAACTCTGTGCATTTCTTTCTGCTGGCTCCTTTGAAACCCAGTAATTTCAACTGGATGTGTTACTACTTGCACCCTTGTTCTTGAATCTTATTTAGTATTGCTGTGCATTGCTGGTTCTGCTAAGAGAGGCTGTGTTTGGGTGACAAGTACTATAAAATTCACATTTTTACACAAAAGGTTAATCATACTGCAAACTTAAAGTGTAGACCATTTTATTTTATTTTTCCCTAATTGTCTTTCCTTACCCGTTCTGGAAAGGATAGGCCCACTGTTGCCCAACATCACATTTAGGGCCTTTGTTTAGGGCTACTGCTGACAAAGCAAAGCAGTATCCAGCTCCTAGAACTCCAATTGCAGCAAATATTATGGAAGAAAACATCTGAGAGAGAGAAAAATAAAGTTAGTTTTGTTCTCATTCAGTTGGTGAAATGGGCACTATTAATGTGAATGCACATGCTATAAACTCCGCTTAGTCAACTCCTGAACATCTAAAAGCATTTATTATGTAAAGACAACTTAGGATATAATAAATGTCTGCACTGATATTTAGAGGCTTTGAGAGTACTAAAGGTACATGGAGCTGACGCTCTTATTTAGACAGTATTTAGTTAGCAAACCTCTTCTGTTGTTGAAAGTTCCCTGTTTCATTTAGAAGAGATRCTTTCTTTCACAAGAGATTTTAAGGAAAACTGAAATCCTGGAGCACTTGTGGTGTTTTAAAAAAAAAAAAAGTCAACACTGCCTTTAATGGTTGCTTTTGGCATTTTGGTCATAGTTGGACCTGTCAATTTTATTGTGCCTTCCTAAGTCCCCCTTTAAGTGTCTTTTTAGTATATCCTTCTCACCTGTACTTGTCCTCCTCAGCTAGAATTAATAGATGAGTGTTTTTGTTTTCCTGGCTTTCCATTAAATGTTTTTTGCATATGTAAATATATAATAAATCATGCAAAAACTATTGCCCTACTTGAATTTTGAAGCATTTAGTTTATGCATACCTGTTTTTAGGTAGAGTTAATGTTTTACATTAGATCAAAGTGATATATATATATATATATAAATATATATATAGGTGGGTAATAAAACCATGCCCACTATGAGGTCTGTGTGCTCTTATGTCGATCTCATGGCTAGGGCTGTTGCCTAGGTGTTGAAATGTGTTTTTTATAATTTTAGTCACGGGGTTAGCTTCAAGCTAATGTAGTGGACATTATCATATAACAATAATAATGGACATCATAAAAATGCAGTTCTTTCCCATGCTGGACTCAGGCGGCGGCATTAAAGAGGGATGTTGGGCACTCGCTTGTCCCATGGGCTGCCAGTGAGCTGGGCTGGCGCTGCCTGGCTCCTGGCGCGGGGGGCTTGGCGAGCGCCGCCCAGGCTGGGCAGGCTGCACCGGGGCGTCCTGCAAAGTGGGAGTGCCCGGCACCCCCGTGGGAACGGGGTCCAGCTGCACTGCAGGCTGCGAGGGGCAGCCTGGCAGCAGAACACGGACAGTTTTTGGTAGATGCTGGTGTCTGGTTCTCTAAGACAAACTAATCTAATCTAAGGTTACTCATAACAGAAATTGGGTAATAAAATGTTGTGAAGAGAAATATGTGGCTTCTAAATTTCAGATGGTTTTTGGCTGTCAGTCCATAGAAACTTGTTTTTCCTTATCTGCCTCCTAAATATATTTATAATTGCTTGCTTCTCCCTTGAAAGCTCCCCCCCCAGCACTCCCTCAACAAACATTCCAAAAAAAGGAAACGCTGCCCCTGCCTTTAGGGACTGTGGGAAGATAGTGTCATAGAGCAGGGGACCTGGGAAAGCCTCGTGGAGGGGTAGATAATCTCGCAGTCGTGATTCTTTTTCCATTAATTTTCTTTTGTTTTTAATTGAAAAACTGTTCCTTTGTATAAGACAAACTTCTGCCAAGAAGAATGCATCTCGGCTAAAGGAAAGACTTTCCTAATAGAGATAGATGYATTTATTATTTGTCTCACTTCTAAACAAAAATGTTTGAAAGGTTTACTAGTGTCTGAAGGTACCCATTTGAAACCTTCCACTCGTGTGAAAGGAGGCAATAGCATCAAATTCCAACATGCTCTGACCTCATATGTGACTGCTTTGAGCAGGACATTGTACTAGGTGATCCCTTCAAAACTGAAATTTTCCATGAACCTAATAAAATGCAGCCCGTTGCATGGATGTGCAATGAACTGGCAGTGTAAGAGAGCTTGTGCAACTGTCAAATTAATACTAAAACTGCTGACAAAAAAATGATCAAAGGGAGAACTATTATACTGGGCAAAACCAAGCGGAGGTTTTGTTTCGGTTTAATCCATGGTGAATACATTCTGCTAGCAAAATGCAAAGCTGCGCTAAGGTTAGAGCTCAGCGTCAGAGGAACAGCTCATTTTGACCCTGCTGTTTCTGCTTCCCAGGATTCGAACAAACCTGCCGGGCTTTGGGCCTCACTCCGGACAGCCTTTCCAGTCTCTCGATGACTGGGAACAAGATTTCTATGCCCTGATTAGTAACAATTTACTTCTTACTTTTCTTTCCTAAATTTCTTTCACTTACCGCAAACCTCTTTCCACAGCTCTCATTCCCACAGCAGCCACAGCAATCGTTATTCTTAAGGCCCAAAAATACCAAGGCAGGAAAGATCATCTACCAACAATAGAAATAAAGTTTGAATTGGGATGATTTCAGGTTACATTTGCTTTTAAATACAATTGTTCTATTTTTTTCCTTAGCGTTAAATTTCTTAGAGCAATTTTCTTAGCTTATAACTATCATTTTAATAGTTAACTATTGTTAGGTACCTTATAACTATTGTTGCAGTGCAGGCACTTATATTTGAAGTGAGAAAAAAGCAATAATGTAAAGTCTGGATTTGGATGGGGGAGAAAGTGAGAAGAACTGAATTTGCACACTCACCAATACACCAGATCCCACGATTCCTCCGAAGTACCAGACCTCGTCTGTGATGTGTTCATTATTGTCAACCACTTTTCCTCCAGGGAAAAACAGCAAAATGTTAGCCAGGGTACATAACACAGCTAGGGGGATAAGASTGATTCCTAAGCACTTAGCACACTCTCCAGTGCACATGGTTATTTAAATAAATTGCAAACACAAAAATAAAGACAAAATCAATCTGGGCTATAGCTGTGTTATAAAAAGGAGCTTCGCAGCTTATTTTACAAAATCCAGCTTCTGTGCCTGTAGAGCCCGTGGGCTGCAGCACCGTTTCCGAGGGGAGCGTTCTGTCGGTAATGTGCTGTCCTGCCTATTTATAAGCTCTCACTGCCGTGATGTCAGTTTTTCTGAACCTCCATAAATGCAATTGCGTTCCGTTCATTTTACCATGACAGGCAATAACCTCTGTTAATGTTCTACTAATGTGGATGAGGCACTTGGTATCTGAGTTCAGGTCTTGGGTAAATATCCCTTGTAGTTTTGGATCATCATTTTTGTAATACACTGTTGGTCTTCACACTTCAAAATGTTTTGCAGAGACTGAAACAAAAATATATAATAAATTGGCTTATGTTAATGACTGCTATATGCAGCGGAGAAGTTCTAGTGCATTATATTTGGGAAGATTAAGCTGATAATTTATTGCTTTAATAAATCTACTGATTTCCATTATATAGAGAGATTATTAAGGAATATATCAATATGTTATCACATTCATGGTTACGGAGGCAGTGCTTTGCATCTGATATGTCTGGAGAAAGTTCAGAAAAGTTTCAGTGGACACTGTCCTTGTGGTGTGTCATTTTGTGTTCCCAGGAAGCCCTGCATTTCATCTACACTAAAGCAAAATATGTCCTTAAAATTATGCTACATGTGGCAAGCAGACGTCAGGGTTGAAACAGAGCCTCATTGTCCTAACGTGCAGCGTTAGCTCAGGGTGCCCATACATAACAAGTTATAAGGTCATAGCCATGGTGCTTATGCACCTTATATGCCCATAATTATAACCCTGCAGATGCTGACATCGTACCTATTGTGGCAGCATTTCCCATTWGAGAGGCATAAAATGTCTGTAGGGTCACACATCACACTAGAGCCAGTCTGCAGATAATCTAATGCAACCCACTCTAAGCAGCATGAGGGCTTCTGTGCGGATGTGCTGAGCCTGCCATGGTCAGCGCAGCTCATGCCTCCCTTGCCCAGTCGTTGGCTCAGGTTGCAGACTGCATCTACGCAATGCAAGTGAATTGATAGATGACTCTTCTTGTTGCAGCATTTTTTTAAGTCAGCTCCCATACCTCCTGTTATGTTCCTGTAAATGTGTTTGTGAAAGCAGGAACCTTTCTGGGGAAAAAAAATAATAATAAAAAGAGTTACCAAGTGGATTTGAGACAGTGCGTACATGAAAGGAGCAGCTATCGCTGCTGCTTCCAGCAAGCATCTCTGCTGAAGCAGGCCCTGCAGCATGCTGACAGGCGCTGGATGCCTTCTCTTTCATATTCAGGCTTGGCAAACTGTGCTGCAGGCCTCATGCTGTGGTAACCTGCATGCCAGTCCTCGCACCTGGCGAGCGGTGATGAGTGCTGTTCTATGGGGGCTCCTGTGCGCACCGTGCAAATTCCAGCGAGCTGCTTCTGTTGAGTGTTGTTTCTCTCGGGGCAACGTTTCCTTGTCCTTTCTGGTCTGCCTGCTTTGTACCCTGACACTGCACCTCGGAGTGAAGGTCCTGGCTCAAAAGAAATCATCAGCATCTGTTGGTGACCTCCATGGTAGCTGACTGTCATCTGGACTATGGGATGAAGTCCAACCATAGCGATTCTGTGAAGACAGTACAGGGCCTTGCGTGGATCACTGCAGGGAATGAGAGATGAACGTTTCTCATTCATTTAGCTTTGGATGTTATGGCGACGGTGTGAGTAACGTAGCTTGGGGGCAACATGAGGAATTTTTCAGGTGAATTCTGTGAAAGGTTGTGTGTGGAACAGTGTTGAGGTGTGTAAAATCTGTCAATTGGAGCAGTTCAGCTCTCATTCAGCATTCTGCCTTTAACATGAGCCTGAATCAGAAAAGACACCTTTATGTTACTTACATATTAGAATGTTACGCTGCTTAAATATTACAACATTAAAGTTTTTTTTATTAGCTAGCTGATAAGTTAATTGTAGTATAATTATGTATTCACAGTCCAAACTCCTTTTACACGTCATTGGATGGCTCTGTAATTGAAGTATTAGGTAAACCAGCCGATGAAGAGATTAGTCTGATAAAAACACACATCCATAAATCTGAAAGTTTTTTGATTGAAAAACATTTAGAAAGAAGGAGACTAGAGTAGCAGTATATCACTTTTGGTGTTTTCCTGTTAGTCTATTTGATAGTAGCTTGGGAGCTTTGCACAGCACAGTGTAGTACTGTAGTAGCAACGACCGACAACTGTGGCAAACTAATAGCAAAGATACCGAGAAATGTTACAGTTCAATAAAAAAGAAATTATGAAAAAAATGTCCTAGGGAAACCCAACTTTCGTTCTACCCATTATGCCGCGATAGCCTCTGCTGTTCTTTCTTTTTTACTATGGCTTTGTAAGGAAGCTCTGTCATCTTAAGTGATATACAGTTAATACATCCTGCATTTGAATCCTGGATGGATGAAACACTGTAAGAATGTAAATGTAAAGTATGATGAATACTGAAAGAGGAGATCACAGTAGCACCTTCTGCACTCATCACTGGTCTCCCGGTAGTCTAAAATGGTAATAACATCAAAGGTTAAAACTCTAAACTACATTTTGAACAATCTATTTAACATTGTAAAATCCCCTTGCTAATGTGACCAGTTAGGAAGGTAGAGGAGTTTTTGTTGGTAGTCATTGGTCACATACCGCTGTCAACAAGTGCACACCTCTCTGCACTGGTTGTGATAAATCTCTCTCTTCCAGACTCTTCACTGCAGGTAACAGCGCTGTGCCCTTGGCTTGGCTATGGCATCTCAGCTCCAGTTCTTTTCCCGGAGGTCACCTGTGGTCTGTACTCAAGGCTGTGTTGCTTCGAGCCAGATGCTTGCTACAAATATTGGTCTTGGTAATCATAGTTTGATTTTGCTCAAATAGATGAAAGCAGCTTAACATGTACTTTAAATGCATTTATTCATTTTTAATTTTAGACCTCAGTGTCTTGGTCAGTTCTTGAATCAATGACTGAACTTTTTAGACAGTTATGACCCAAGGTGATGGGTCACGCTTTTGTGATTTTTATAGCTACTTCCCTATCTTAAATATAGTTCTTATATCTGGAGTTTCATATACTTTTTTGTTAGAAATTCTGATCATTCTTTCAGTTAAAATGGGGAAAAATTTACCATTAAGGTACTAGCAGCATTGGATTTCCAGTAGTCTAACTGAAGCCAAGCCTGGTGAAGTCTGTGCTCCTGCATGTAAATTTGTGTGTGTGTTTATATGGTCACCTATTGATCTTAAAAAAAAAAAAAAAATACAGAAGGAACTTCCTGCATAAAACAGCCCTGGAAGGTTATGTTGTTCAAGAGCACATATTAACGCTGTGTTATATTTGCTTTCGCGTTGTGTCATTCCAATGCAGAGCAGAGATGGACTGGTTGACTCTGGAACAAGTTCTATGTCTTTGGAGAAAGAACAGAAAATAGAAGGCTTAGAGATGTCTCCCCCCCCGCTCTGAGAGCAGAGTGATGATCAAGAGCATGCAGCCATGCAGTGGAGCAGACTCCATCCCTCCCTGCTCGCTGTCCAACCAGCCTTGGCTCTGATGTCTGTGGATGTGGACTGYGTGGGGGAACGTGCTAAGAGTGGGGCTCGGTGGGGCTGCGTGCCTGCCCAGGGCACAGCTGCCCGCACCCTTCACCTAGGAGAAAGTAATGCCCTCTTCTACTCACAGGCTTCCCCGTCCAGTCCTAGGGCTAGCTGCGTGCTGAGGCACACGAAAGCAGGCAGGAAAAATGTCCCAGGGAAAGCCAGGTTTGAGGGGTTCCCTTTCACAGGGCTTTCCCCTCACCCTGCCATCACACTATCCCGCTGCTCTCGAGGACAGGCTAATACCAAGCTCCCCTGGTATCTCCTGGGACCTTTGTTCTGCTCTTGACATTTCTGTTGAGATAAGAGCTTGTGACAAATGTAGCTTGGCACAGGTGGGGTTTTAGATTGCACATGAATATCATTGTGAATATAGCAAAGCAGAGCTTGCAAGTGAGGAGTATTTACTAAGAGCAGTGTGCATGGAGGCACACTTGAATCAAATGAAGCCTGGCTTTATTTCCTGTGCTGGCAGCTTTAAGTGATAGCAGAAGTCTGGATTTAGCTATGAATGATGAAAAAATGATACAGAACTTTATATACAAATTGGATTTAATGGTTTTGCTGTAAATCTGCTTTGTACTTTGTTAGAACCCTGCTGTTCTTTAATCATGTTATGTTACTTTCCATCTTACCAAAGAGGCATCTCCTCTCCATTGAGCTGCCCATTCATCAACTTCTCCCACAAATTAGCTTCTTTTCTATAGGGAACATCTGTAAAGACTCAGTTCCCTCAAGACTTACTTTAACAATGGGGTCGTTAGGTAACTGTCAACGTGTAACAGCTAGGCATGAGGCCACTAAGAAATCTCTGCCACTTCTCTGATTTCCATTACTTTAAGTAAGTATTGCCTCTTTTTTTTTTTACTGTTATATTTGTTTAGTCTTGTAAGATATATTGTTGAAGTTCTGTTGAAGAAAATATGTTTTCTTGCATATTGCTCAAAATCCTTTTCTTGTAAACCACAGTCCCTGAAAGAAAACAGAGCATCACATCTACTGTGGGCCAAATAAGTAGCACTGAAATACGGTTAATAATGAATATGGATGTCTAAATTCCCATTTCAGGTAACTTCCAAAATGTGAGGGGAAAAAAAGGAGAGAAGAGGGGAAAAAAAAAAAAAAAAAAGGAACTGCTTAATTTGGAGCTGTCTGTAAGTTATCTGTGTGTGTACATACGTTCTAGTTTTGCTTTGATTTTTGTCAAAACTCAATGATAAAAATAATCAGAATTTCTTTGATGTCGAGGACTGTCTGTAGTCACAAATTCCCCTTGTCACCTACAGTGCACAACTGTCTTGCATCTTCATTCATTTCGAGTATAATTTAGTTTTTCTTCTTGCTCTTGACATTATAGAATTAGATATTCAAGCAAGAAGTGGCCTATGAGAACCATGCCTTTTTCTTTAAGCTTGAGAAACAGATCAATTTGCCTCATGTTTCTAGTTTTATTCTTTACAGAATGAACTGGTTTTCCTGCCTTGCAGGGGAAGCTTAGTTGGATGCTATCTCTGCTATGGATTTTGTGTGAACTTCCTCTCCTTTTTTCCCATGCCTTGCAGTGCTCCCCTGGCCCATGCTGTTCTGAAGAACGCACCAATATGCGACGTGTTCCCATATGTATTCTACCCTTAAGCACGGTGGTTTTCATGCTTTGGTTTGCATGTAGTTTCTTTTTYTGGCAGTTATAAGTGACATTGGTACCTATTCTGCAAAGCCTTCAAAACTTGAGAATTTGAAATTACTGTTTGAGTGAATCCTTGGTTACACGTTGAAGTACACAGCACAAATTACCACCAGGTTCAGTAGGACCAGATTTTAATTTTTGTATTGTTGTTTCTGACTCTTTTTTTTTTTTTTTCCGTTTATCTTTACTTCTCTGTACATACCAAAATACGAGAATCTTAGTATCTTCCACAAGAACAAACATATTTCAAATAAGTTTTCACAGCTTCTCCCTCTGAACCTGAAAGTTCCTTCTTTCCACCTGGAAACATTCAAACCCTTATTACGTCCTGGCTGGAGAGGTGTCTCCTGGTGCCTTTCCAGGGGTCCTTCAGACCGCTTGGGTTCTGAAGGGGATCTCTGTTGCAGACACGCTAAGGAACGGTGGGAACGCAGCAGATGCTGCTGTGGCTGTGGCTGCCGCGCTCAACGTCACGGAGCCATGCAGCACCGGCTTGGGTGGAGATTGCTTCTGTCTTTACTACGATGCAAACACGAAGCGCGTGCATGGGCTGAACGGCAGGTAAGTGCCAAAGGGAAAGCCGGAGCACTCCCCTCATGTCAAACACCAGTGCATTTGAGAGGAAAGTGCTCCTTTGAATTCCTTCACTCGGGCTGTCTGGGAGAAGCTTGCAGCCTGAATGACTCCAAGTGCAAAACAGTAAATGCTGCAAGTTTAAGTGGAGTGGTTTTGCTTTTACTCTGGCCCAGAATACCTGCTTTTCAGATCTTTTTCTAGACTTGGTGAAGAGAGGAGGGGGAGGAGGTAAGAGAGAACTAGCTCTTCATTCCTGCCGCTTGCTGTGTGGCTGACAAACACCATTCCAGCAGGCTGGCTCTGGGCTCCTGTGGTAGGGAGGAGCTGTGTGGCTGGGTCAGCCATGAAGGGAGTCTGTCCCAGTTCCATCCCTGCTCCTGTTGGGCATCCTGTTTTTGTGCTGTCCTGCTGCTGCCCAGCGGCGCTGCTCAAAGGGTCTGACTGTGACTCTGCCACTGCGCCTTCACCCAGCCCATCCTTGTGCAGGGACAGGGCTGCCCTACGGACACAGTCGTGCTAAAACCCCTAACGTGGAAATGGCTCTTGTGGCTCAGAGAACAGTAACAAACCTGGGTTTGCAGGGGGACATTCCTATGGGGAAAAAGAAGAGCATGTTGACCTCTTACATTATTGATACCTGGATGTAGATGGATTCAGTTATAATCTCAGATCAGCTATCTGAAAAGAGGGCAGTTCTCCTTATGGATCAGAAACTAGATTGCAGAGGGAGGCAGATTGAAGAAAGATGGAAGCATTACCTTCTTTGGAACTAGAAATAGGTTATTCCTATTTACTTTGTGGATCAAATCTAGAGACTAGTATGTTTTTCAGTTTGTTCAAATTTAAGAATTGTCATGGATCTAATCTTCCATGCTGTATGTACTTAGAGGAGACTCTCTACAGCTTGTGATTGACAGTCAGACTATTAGTCTTTACTAAGTGGATTTTATTCATTTTGATGTGAGGCTTGGATTTTTAATGTCTCATATTTTTAATGCCTCAAAACAATAATATTTTGAGCTGGTTGGTTCATCTCCCATGCTGCTTTCACCAGAGATGTATTTGTTAAGAAAGGGGTTAGAGTCCATATTTACACCTCATTTCCTCTTTAGTTGTTTGTTTAACTTCCTTCTATTTGAATTCTGTTCAAATGAGATGTTTTCATGACCAAAGAGAGTATTTGCTTCCACCTTGAACTCATATGGAGAAGTTAAAAAGGAAGCAGCCAGTTGAATTTTTAGCTTGATAGGACCTTGAGGATCTGACAAGAATATTGGTCCAGGTGATCCCATTTTGTTAGTGGGGGATGAGGGAGGACAGCGACACTAAATATTCCAGCAGCGACATGAAGGTTCKGGATTTCACACATATGATAGAAATGAAGCCACTGGAAGCACCAACATGTGGCACTTAGACCAGTCTTTATGCTCTTTTGCCACATGACCAGCAGGCCGTTTTCTATCACGTTACATGTGTGCTTCTGTCTGCTTTGCAGTGGTAGATCTCCAAGGGCATTGACTCTTGAGCTCTTGAAAGAACAAGGATTTGATGAAGCAAATCCTCTTCCTCCACTTCATGCCCATAATATCACAGTACCTGGTGCAGCAGCTGCCTGGTGTGATGCTGTTTCTCTGTATGGAAGCAAAAAGGTGAAGCTAAATGAAGGTCCAGTGCACCCTCAAATTCTTATAGGTTCCAGTATAAACAGTTATGCTGCAAGTGTGATTGTGATGTTTTTAATAAAGCTAGGGTTTTACTAAGATGTAATAAAATATTAAGATATTTATTATAATGTACTGTTAACCTACAGAAGGACAGTATTAATGACAGGAACTTGAGTACAAATATTCACTCAGCTTTTGGCTATAGTTCATCCTTTAAAAAAATTACAAAATAGCTCAGGACTAAGATTAGGTGGGGAGAATTGAGCCTTGTGGCTTGATGCTGTCCTGAGTTCTTTTAATCACAGAAAAAAAGATGGTAGATTCCACATTTTTGCCTGCAAGCTTTGTGGTATATATTTAATTAGATTTTTAAATGGATGCTGTGGGGTTTAGTGCATGGTAGTGTTTCAGACATCAGGCTAGCAAGTTATTTAATGTAACTGACACTATTTTGTACTGCCACATGATTTTGATACCATTTGATAGTAGCAAGAAAGTCTGATGGCTGGTTTGAATGGTTGAGATGGAGCTTCCAATAGTGCTGTATCAGTATTGTCACCAAGAAGATAAGGCTGGACAAACAGCTTCCCTGAGCAGACGTAGGCTTGTTAATGTTGTTGTAAGTAGTTATTGCACAGGTAAAATAATAGTGAGGGTCTATAAAATTGTTCTGATTTATACCATTGAGGGCAGTGCTACAAGCATGTTTTTCAGGCAAAGTGCCATGTTAATGTATGCTGTTCCTGTGCTCCTGTGCTGGAAGTTTGGGTCTTTGAGAGTGTGGGCTTATTTTGTTATAACACAGAAACAAACAAAACCAGAAGTTATACAAGTACATCCATAGATCTGGTTGTGTACAAATCATAATTTTCCTCTGGATAAATGTGTTGTGCAAGTCAAACTCGCATAAATTTTGTAATATGCTACATATTGTACTGTGCAGTAATTCAAAAGTAATATTGCAATCCTTTCCTGATCTCCTGTAGCTCTCTCTGAGCCAGCTGCTACAGCCTGCTATTGAACTGGGCGAAAGAGGTTTTCCTGTGGCAGAGATTACCGCCTATCACTGGAAGCGTGATGCTCATATTCTGCAGTCGCTTGGAAATAAGCATGGGAGGGAGTTACTCATTGATGGCCAAGGACCACTGCATGGGCAGGTTTTCTCCAATCCCTTTTTGGCTAACACTTTTAAGGTAAGGAATGCATTTTTTGGGATACCCAAAACAATTGTGAGTTGTTTTGCTTTGTTCTTCTGAATAAGTAAAATATTTGTTTTTTAATTATACATAAAGGTTCTAGATATCCTTGCAGATACAGTTAGATATCCTATATGTATCCATGGTTCCCACTGACATCCGTGGAACCCTTGTTGCAGAGGGAACAAGATTGAGTTATTTCACTCCAGTCTTCCTTCACGCACGGTTAGACAGTGTGTGATTTATATGGGATTGTGCCCACCATGCCTTACACTGCTAATGGCTTGACCTTGTAGGCTTTGTCCTTCCTGATGTAATCATTAGGCTCTATAGGCTCTTATAGTGCTTGTCCTTGTGGGCAACGTGTGGCTACTTGTTTGTATTTTTATCTGCAGTGAAATTTACTCCTTAGTTAGTCCTGTAGCAAAGACCAGAATTTGAGTATATTTGCCTTTGTAGTTGTTCACAAATCGGATTAAAAAAATGAGACAAATCATGCAATGGTAAGTCTAACTTCACAACAGTTCATTAAGAATCTAAATGTTATACTGTGATGAATCACCTGAAAAATACAGTATAAAATCTTGGATGTGAGTGAATTGTATGCTTGCCCCTCTCCATGCAGAAGCAGCAGGTGCCATACACCCAAGGAGAAGGATATCCAAGTAAAAGAGGGTGAGGAAACCACCCCCCCMCACACACCACTTCTCCAAACGTTTTTGACCCATAGTTTTCCCTCTGTTGTTGCAACGGAGGAGTAGGGAAGTTCACCCAGTTCCTTTTGCCAGACCGTTCATGTGAAGGGCGTCCTCCTCCTACTCATCCTGCCTCCCCTTCCACTGGACGATCTTATGCTGGTGCCTGCAGCTCTTTGAGCTCGCGAGGTCAGCAGCAGTTCGGTTGCTCTGTAAATAGGCATCCAGATGGCTGAGTCATATGAACTATTTTGTACTACATAGTTTGTGGCTGGTAATTATTGATCTGTTGTTATCAAATTTTCCAGGCAAGGAGTTGAATTATATTGTTGGTAACTACATCCACATTAAATTCAAATAATCCTTTCCACTGAAAAGCTCTATATGCTCTATCTGTCCTCATGGCCTAGTTCTACTCATTATCACTACACAGTATCTGGGCAGGGCTCTGTTCCTGAATTTTTACCAAACAAAAGGATTACAGCTGTCCCGTCATGTCCCGTACTTGTTCTTTTGTTTGTTCTTTTATTGGTTGTTTTTTRTTTGTTTGTTTTTGTGTTTTCAAGCAAAGTTTATCCCAACTTGAAAAAGAATTACCTCTGATTTTCTCGTAGAAAACCTATCTGTTTTTTAGGTGCAGTATCCTCTCAGGAGCAGAGTTGGAATATATTAACTATTTGACAAATTTATCTTTTATTATCCTCTATACTTCAAAGCTTCTTTGTTTCATGAGATTTTAAATGTACTATTCTACTTTATCCATATAGTTACTGAAAACATTCAGGATATGTTTTTAAAATACTGGATTAGTTTTAGATTTCAGAAGTGAAAACAAATTTTAGACATATTCTGTACTAGATCTTTCTGTTGTAAAACAAACAAAAGATGAATATTGCTTTTTTTCAGGAACAAATTGAAATTGATGGAGCTTCATTTCTGTGCTGAAAGTTTGCAGAACTCCAGTTCACCACTTAACTTCAATTAAAGCTCTGTCATGAAGTCTAAAAAATGATGCAAAACTGTATTATTGAATCCCTGCAGCATGGGATATACAGGAAGTGAAGAGCAGCTGTATTTTTGTTACTGTGTTGCGGGAATGATAGAGACTGCATTTAATGAAAGGAGAAGTGGATTTACCGTAAATAGGTTAATTATTGGAGGTTTTGCAGCAGCCTATGTTAAATTAGTTTTAGTTCCATGGCAACTCCTTCTGCTTCCTGGCTAACTTAGTTTATATAAACGTAAGACTGAAGGGGGTGGGAGATAGAGTTTTTACTTAATAATATGTGGACATAAACTTCCATATAATGAATAGAAAAATATAGGCACTTAACCTTGTTGTGTTGGGAATGTAATGTCACAGGTTGCTGGAACCAAATGTCATCAAAAACAAAGAGCTAATTGGGGGTGAGAGCTTTTTGATGTGCCGGTTCATCCAGGATAGAAGCAGATACAGGATCTCAGCTGGAGTGCTGCAAGCGTGTGCATTGCGGTTTGCCGTCTTAGACATGTACTGTGAAATAACAGCTTCTTTTCCAGTGTGTCCAGAGCTAGGTAATGTATTAATGTATTCTGTGATCAAAATTTCCTTGCTCCTGTTTCTTCTTCGAGTTTTTAGTTTTGTTTCAAAAGCCATGGGAAGTACTCGAGCGTTGAAAGGCATACATCAGGTTTATTCACAAAACTGTAAAAATTGCCAACTCAAGTATGGACAAAAACATTTTATTTCAAAAAGTAAAGAAAAACTCTGATCTCCCCCCCCCCCCAAAATCAGAATATGGCATGTCATGGAATAATTAATGTCTCTAGACCTGCCTGGTTAGACGTGGTGTGGTGTGGTGTTTTTTTTTTTTTTTGTTTTGTTTTTTTTTTGTAAATGGTTAAAATGGTTTCAGGAAGGAGTTGACTCAGCTTGAGCTGATTAGTTATCGCTTGTGTTAATATTTAATGGTGCCAGGCTGTACCCTGTTACTTTGGGGACACTCCCGCAGTGTTTTGAGCGCTGAGGCGTCSCCTGGTCTTCGCCCGCGAGGGAATCCTGGCACTTTTAACCTTCTGTGTGGGCCCTCCAGGAGGGAAAGACAGGGAGAAGTGGGAAGGGAAAGCAGGAGGGGCTGCTGGTTCAACCCTGCAGTATCCTGAACTGGGAAAAAGACATGGCATATCCGTTTGGATGCAGCTCCACTAGGATTTCAGTTTCTGATGATTTGGTCAGCTCATTCATCTGTGGGTAGGGGATCCCCCCCCCCCCCCCCAATTAGAGATATATCTTGTCACTGTACAGCTGATGCCCAGCTGTAGAGGGAACAGAACTGTGTACAAAATGAGGGAAGGCAACACACTGTAATTTTCCTGATAGCAAGAGACACTGATAAAAGAAGTACTGAAGAAGGTACCTCGCTGGGGCTTGAAAAAACACAAGAATGGTTTATAGACTGTTACTCTTCCTGCCAGTCAGTTAAACTTCTTTAATTTCCTCCTTCTCCTCCATTTGCTCTGTTTTAATATTTTACTAAATAGAAAGGAAATTTTATTCCATGTGAAGGGGGATGTAATGGGCGCTTTCCTCTGCTCACCTGGGTTGCACGCAGTGGTGACGCTTGGGGTGCAGAGCTCAGGCTCTTTGCTGGGACTGAGGGTACCCCTCAATGGCTGCCTGATGCCCATTCAGCTTTGGCTGTGCCCAAAGCAGGAGGCACGATGCTGCCTTACCCACAGCAATGCTCTGCATCTGTGCATCTAATAAGCAAGGCCACAGGAATGCAAGGACCAGCATCAGGGAAGATGCATGTGGAGGACAGGACTGAATCTGCAGCTAAAACTTATCATTAGATCAGGTTAAATCAACTACTCAATTGTATCTTAAGACTGTGCAGCTAACTACTGATCCTCTCCATGCAGAAAGGGTAATC
Organism: Nothoprocta perdicaria; assembly: GCF_003342845.1. Taxonomy (NCBI): domain Eukaryota; kingdom Metazoa; phylum Chordata; class Aves; order Tinamiformes; family Tinamidae; genus Nothoprocta; species Nothoprocta perdicaria. The sequence continues at coordinate 136,520 of NW_020455643.1, read as the reverse complement.
AGGAATCAGTAACATCAAAATGTTATGGCTAGCTATTTGCATTAAGACAGATTTTTCCAATCATATTCATTTATTCTGCAGTGTGAGCAGGAATAAAAATCCTTGAGCAGCCCTCTTCTGTTTTTCTTGTAATCATTAGCAAATCGCAGAGCAATTAAGGCCAACATAAGCTTTTTCCTTCATGGTTGCTGAAAGAGTGCAGGCAGGTGTACAGCTAGTTTCCTTGGAGGATGGCCTCCCAAAATGCTGCCAGGCCTTCCCTTCCCTGGGAAGGTGCAGACTCACGCAGCGGTTTATGTGAGTAGTATCTCAGCTTGCATTCCACAGTCAGATTTGCTCATGGTTAAAACAYATGTCATCAGTAGGTTTAGCAAAATTCATGCAAGGTATGGACAGGTAGTGGTATACTGCTCTGACAAATGGCAAGAGCCTGTTGTAGTAGGGTGTACTGCTTCACTTTTTTTAATGAAGAGGTGGGCTCTTTGTTTTACTTCTATTTAAGGTGTGTCTCTGCTCCTGTTTTTCATTTCTGGCTATTAGTATCCTGGGGTTGTATTGGAAGGCAAGAATGGATGTACATATTTGGCACTAAAGATTTAGTTTAATAGTTTTAATTCTGTGTTTGTGCTGCATTTTTGTTGATTTGTTGGTGGTTCATCATTGCAGATGATGAATCTGCACATCAGCTGGGAATACTTCATTGAAATGTAACCAGAGGTCATTTTATACTGTGTGTGTGTGCGTGTAGAATTTATTTGTGTATATATATAAATGTATATATAAATGCATTATATATGCTTTTTGTGTGTATATAACATACACACATTTATTTTACATATATATAAAGTATATATATAAATGTTTTTAAGAGTGAATGTGTTTCAGAGCCTTAGTAAGACTTATAACTTAGTTATCTCAGCATAAGTTATTTTACATCATCACCACCAAGCTGCGTTGTACTAGCACACTGGGCTGAGTTTCATGTACGTGACTGTTGGTTTGTTTTCAGACCTCTGTATGACCTTGTGCAAGTGTTTGACATTTACCCTCACACCTTTGTCTTTTTGAATAAAAGTATTGTTTATATTTGCAATCGAATGATCTATAATAACTCAGAAATCCCTAACACGCTACATGAAGTATTATGTCAATACAATGACTTCATTATACCTAGCTTCATCTTTCTATTCTTACGCTTTTACGGATTTGAGTGTGGGCCTCACTCAGTAAATGTCAACTATACCACTAAAACGTGTTAAGTCATTTTGTCTGTGTGTGTATATAGGATAAAATGGCCATTCCTCAAGTACTCAAGAGCAGGATTATATTTTTAGAAGTATGTTTGCATAGTTATTCCCTTTTTTGYTCACAATACAGTTACAGATGGAATGGGCTCTTCAAGTGCAGCAGACTTTCACTTTTTTGTCAAAACCCCCGTGTTCTGATAATGCTTTTCTTATTTGTGGCTTGTCTTCAAATAGAAGTCATTAACTTCTATTGATTCTATTGAAATGATTTTACCTTTAGTGTTTAATAAGCTATTTCACTTCATAAAATGCCACTTGTCAAACTGGTATAAACATTAAATCTCCCCACCTTTCTATGATGCAGGCTGCATTCCTGTTTTATAACTGGGCAGAATATAAGAGCAGTTCTTAGGAGTTCTAAAATTAATCACCTATAATTGCTATTTGGGCAATTGAAAAAGTGTCCTAAATTTCAAGGTGCTGAATATCCCAGTACTCTAATTGAATTGTTATGTGAACTACAGGAGAATTTAATTACAAATTGCAATTGGAGTATTTATGCATTCTTGGAAAAGAGTTGAACCAAACCAAAACATCTTCATCATAACCAAAACCAACACATTAAACTTGTCTTCTTTTGAGAGGAAATTGCCATTTCAATAGCATAGTGATTCCTTGCTTAGTTTATTGTCTAGGATTGCAATTGGAGTTCATACATCTCACTTACAAAACCTAAATCATAGAAATTATGTAACTTTTAAATGTCTTTATCACAGATTGTCCTGTAAAGTGACTCTTTTACTGAGAGTTAAAAAAAAAGATGACATTTTTATTCCCCTTTCAGGAGCTGGCAAGATATGGCAAGAGGGGGTTTTATGAAGGTCGGATTGCAGCTGCTATTGTAGAAACAGTTCAAAAACATGGAGGAGTGATGGATTTAGAAGATGTCAGAAACCATAGCACAGAGGAAATCAAACCAATTTTCACAAATTACAGGGTATGTGGACAATTCCTTCTCTATCACTGACTAAACTGGCATTTTTTTTGATTATTTGCACCCCACAGCTGTACAAAAGCCCTATACAACTTGGGCTGTAAAATGTATATATGTATGTGTAGATGTCATATGTGCATTAATAACTCATTTTGAAGCTTTAGCTGTCCTGATGACACTGTTCATCTTCTCTGACTCTTGCATTATGTTGGACATAGTATTTTACAGTTGTTTTTAGTTGAAGTGCTTTTACTTAATATGGAAGGAGAAGGTAGGTAATAGGATATGACAGTATTTATAGGTATAACCTCATAACAATTGCATATGGAAAATCAAAATTGTATTTTGGATTTCTGACTCATTAGATGCTCTAGCTTTGTCTAATTTTGCTATCTAATGTTGTTCATACTTGTTAAAACTCTTATAGTCCTGTTCTATGCTGAGCGTATTAGTGAAAAGATAGCTGGGTTGCAGAATGGATAAGAAGAGTGAAGGTTAATTTTCTTGCCAGGGAAGAAGTTACTACGTAGGTTGTCTCAGTAGGTAGGTCAGTGAACTCTGCACAGCCTTTTAGATGCAGTGTTATTTTAGCATGTCTCACTCCCCAAAGTAAGCATTCCTTCTGGTCCAAGAAGGAAAAGGTCATTAGTCATGAAGCGGCACACCCCTTGCCTCCTGAGCAATGGGTTATAAATATAGAAATGAGTAGATTTGCCCAGCGTGACTCACAGAGGCTGTTTGGAAATACTTGGCTGTGTACAGGTCCATGCCTGTAGCCTTTACTCAAGGAAACTTCTCAGTGACATCAATTGGAATTGTGTCCAAGCTAAGGAATATAGGACAGGCTCTTAGGACTAATGGGCTGCCTATCAGGTTAATTAACTTCCTGATTTTGAAGTAGGATAACCTGTGTACTGTGTAATACTGAAACCAAAACATCCAGATGCTTAGAACTGTATGAGATGCTTGTACATTTAACAAGATAATTTGGATTATCTCAGTGGTTAGAAGATGTTTATTTTAATATTCGGAAGGTGTGTGCTGAGAGTGCTCAGAAGGTTGTGGTGTTTGAAAACTTTCGATGCATTTTTTACATGGACTCTGCTGAACCAGTGCGTAGGGAAGAACCATACAATTGCTTTATTTCTCTGCCATGGTTTATGGCTAGATCTGTAAAAAGGCTTCAGATGTGACACTAACTTGCCTGAGCTGGGCACCACGGCTGCCCACAGTAGCCCAGCCATGGCAGGAGAAGGGGCTTGCAATGCACTGGGTTTGACAGCAGCCAGTAGCTGCTGAACTGTCTGTTGGAGTGATTTGTTGCTGGGGAGCAGGAGTAGGCAATATCTTGATTCCATCAAAGGGAAGGGAGGCAATTTACGAGACTATGGCAAATTGGGATTCAGAACTTTCTTTGTCTCAGATGCCTTTTAAAAGTGACACAAAGATCACTGCTTTTGGAGCACAGCACTAGAAGAAGTAGGGGTGTCCACTTCATCATTAGAATGTCTCTACATCATGAGAAAATTCACAGGCCTTTCTCGGTCTAAGAAAATTTAAATCCACATCTCTTGCTAATGGAGAAGCCCTTTCACAGTAGGGAGTGCACTAATCTTGCTGGGAGTGCCTTCTACAAGTGCCTTCTACAAGTGGTGCCACCACTATATCACTTCGGCAAAGAAGACACTCTGGGCTGTAGAGAAGGAATAGCTAGTCTGGGAAGCTGCATCCTCGTAATGAGCACTGGGATAACAGCTGTCTACCAAAAAGTTTAGGAAAATACACATTTTACAGGATTTACAGGCCATGTTACTTCCCCTGATGTCCACTTACGGGCAAGTACTCTTGTGGTGTAGGCTCTCTTCCTTTTCACAGGAGGCCTGCAGATTCACTGCTGAAGATCTTTTTGTGTTTTTATGTCTTTCACAAACCTCTCTTTGATTGGTACATTCTGCTGCAGGCAGATTTAGAGCTTTTCCATCTCTTCGGAATATGAGGCAAGAACAAAGGCCACAGCATGACACTGAAAGCACCAAATACTAAGATTCATAGAATCACAGAGTCATTATGACTGGAAAAAACCTTCAAGATCATTGAGTCCAGCTGTAAGCCCTTCCACACCATCCTGCTAAACCATATCCCTAAGTGCCTCATCTACCCTTCTCCAACACTGTCAGGGACAGTGACTCCACCACTTCCCTGGGCAGCCTGTTCCAATGCTTGACTGCTCTTTCCATGTAGAAATTCTTCCTAATGTCTAACCTGAACCTCTCCTGCTGCAAATTGAGGCCATTTCCTTTTGTTCTATCTGTAGTTATTCTGGAGAAGAGCTCGACTCCCGCCTCACTACAGCCTCCTTCCAGGTTGCTGTAGAGAGCGTAAGATCTCTCCTGAGTTTCCTCCTCTCCACGCTAAACAATCCTAGCTCCCTCAGCCGCTCCTTGTAAGCTCTGTGCTACAGCCCCTTCACCGGCTTCATTGTCCTCTTTTGCACACACACCAGCACCTCCATGTCCTTCTTGTAGTGAGGGGCCCAATGCTGAACACAGTGTTCGAGGTGCGGCCTCACCAGCACCGAGTCCAGGGGGACGATGCCTTCCCTGCTGCTGCTGGCTGCGCTGTTCCTGATTCCAGCCAGGAGGCCTTCTTGGCTACCTGCGCTCACTGCTGGCTCCTGTCCAGCCGCCTGTCGACCAGCACCCCCAGACACTTTTCTGCCACGCGGCTCTCTGGCCACTCGGCTCCAGGTACCGGGTTGCTGTGACCGCCCTACAGGACCCGGCCCATGGCCTCGTTGAACCTCATAGAATTGGCCCCAGTCCATGGATCCTGCCTGTACACACCCCTCCGCAGAGCCTTCCTACCCGCAAGCAGATCAGGTCTTCCTCCCAGAGTGGTGTCGTCTGCAGTTTTGCTGAGAGTGCCCTCAATGCCCTCACACAGATCGTTGATAAAGATGTTAAAGAGGACGGGCCCCAGCACTGATGCTGGGAACACTGCTTGTCACCGGTGCCATTTGGATTTAACCCCGTTCACCACCACTCTGTAGGCCTGGCCATCCAGCCAGTTTATCACCTAGTGAAGAGTCTGCCTGTCTAAGCCATGATCTGCCAGCTTGTGCAGGAGAAGGCGGGGGAGACTGTGCCAAAGCCTTAATGTATTACGAGAAATAGGTATCTGTAATTAATCTGCAATTGAAATTACTCTGGGTGAAGGCTCAAAAAACTTGTCCCATGTGGTGATAATATTAGTGTTATCACTGTAACACTGGCCTTTTGGCAGTGAGTTGCATTGCAGAATATGGTGCTAATTTATAATACCCGTATCTTATTCTAAAAGATGTAGAAGTAAGGAAAGGCAATGCCTTATTTGTTGGGATTTTTTGTCTTGTTTTGTTTTTTTTTTCTGTCCTGGAGAAATACATGCTTTCCCTGCTGTTTTTAATGTAAATTTTTAGTAATGTTATATTTTTAGTTGTTTAAAACTGGAAAAAAATGTTTTATCCCTTCTTTAGGGTGTGAATGTTTGGGAAATACCTCCTAATGGACAAGGAATCACAGCTTTGATGGCCTTAAACATTTTGGAAAATTTTGATGTTAAAGGTATGGCTTTTTGTCCAGTCCTGAATTTTGATACTTTGCCTTTGTTTTTCAAGTCTGACCATTTCTGAAAGCGAGATTCAGACACAGAATGAATCTGTAAAAATTCTCAGCAGTTTCCAGTTCTGAGGAAAATCTTTGTAAAAGCCTGTTCAGAAGACATGACTTTGATTTAAATAAAACTCTACATGAGTAGTTTTTTTAATATAATGCATAGTTAAATATGATTATTGGAGAGAGATATTTTTGATATGAAAGACTTTTCATTTTTATGTCAAAAATACTGTTTTTCAAATTGAAATATAACTTCCAAAGAAAATCTCTAGTATGATTTAACTTATTTTTGTGAACAGTCTTATATAAACCACCTTTTTCTAAACAACTTTCTCAAAACTCTTAGTTGTTAACTACTGTGTGATAAATGCTCTGAACAATACAACTGAATCAATAAATATTTTGAATAATGCCTGGATACCCTGTGCTCTTTATGCAAAAATGCTGGAGATTCTAAAAGATGTATGGTAAGTCTAATGCAGTTGTCTTAGTGGTGGTGGGTTTTTTTTCTCTCTTTTCAGGCATGGGTCATAACACAGCAGACTACTTGCATATGCTTATTGAGGCCATGAAGCTCAGCTTCACTGATGCTTTCTCATTCTGTGCAGACTCTGATAAAGTTCTGGTACCTACAAAAGAACTTCTGTCCAAAACCTATGCTAAACAGCGTTCTCGACTAATAAATTTACAAAGGTATTTTTCTTTCCTTGCTTGCATTCAACGATTAGGCATACAGTTGTACTCTGTAATTTTAGGAGGAGCTCAATGACTGGAGATCTTCATTTATTTCTTTACATGTTATGGTCTTTCACCTTCCTACAGAATTATTTAGTTTAAAATATGTCTGCACTGTGTTTTTACTTGCAAAAACCTTATCTCAAAGATGAAAGGCTGTAGAAGAAAGTGAGCAAATAACAGTTGATATATCTTAGTAAAAACTTTTTAGAAACAATTGGTCTGTACATTTTAAAAACTGTGCCAGTGTCTTAAAAGTAATTTTAAACAAAATATTTTAAAATATTCCATTTCAAAAATAACTCCATAATGACTCTTGATATATTTCTTCTGCACAAGACTAAAAATTTTATAGGAATCATCAGGAAACACAAAAGAGAGAGGGAAAGAAATTGCCTCCAACTTTTGATCTCAATCCGTGTGATCACAAAACTGTGTGGAAGCTACAGCAAAACCAAGATGTATTGAAATTTCCTATGTCTGTAGGTGCCTGTGCCTCTTTTCACTAATTAATGCCTTTAGTCGTGGCTTGTGTGAGAGCAGCAGATATACACTGTGCCAGCAGAGCCCTCCCTCCAGCAGAGGGGAGGCCCTGTCGGCTCTCCACAACGGCAGCAGCATCCTGCAGAGCTCTGTGCTCTCCCCAGCAAATGTTGGAGTCACAGAATGGCCCAGGTTGGAAGGGTCCTCCCTTCATGAACACCCCAAATTTCCGTCTCCAGTTGAGAATTGTGTGGCAGAAAATGCACATGTGGAAGTGTGCGGCAAGGGAAGTGCCTTCATCCTGGTGAATGTGTGGAGTGCGAAGCAGGGAGTGCACCCAAGAGCAGGTGAACACTGCAGCAAAGCCCACTAAACGCAGACTGCACCTCATTGTGCCTCCCTCTCAGCCAGGCTTTAACAACGTTCATTATATTCAGTGTTTTGTTTCATCGAGGGACAGAAATGAAATGTTAGACTAATGAGGTTTGCAGGCATGGCAAACTCAGTAGGGTTCATGCTTAGGAATGTCTCGGGGTGGTAAAAGTAATTTTAAAATATTTTGTACTATCATTTTCTGTACTGAAGGAAAATGACAGAAGTCCAAAGAGCACAGTGATTACTCATGCACATGTAGAAATTCCCATATGTGTGTAAGTACCAGTGTGTGTTAGTCTGCTTTTGTTTATTTTAGATAAGCATGTTTACTTTAATTTATTGGCAGGGTTGTGTTTGAACTTAACTAAATATTAGTTATAAAGTAGAACTGTTGTATTGATATAGGCCTTACGTGGCTATAAATGGACTTTGGATCCATCCAATGCTTTATCTTTCATATGATAACATCTGTCATTTCAAAGTCTCCACCTGAAACCTGCTATATCATTTAGTTCAGAATATCATTTAGTTTATTGTTTGGGATTAACTCTCCTTAAACTTTCCCCAGTTTTGTACTAGCGTAAGTAGTTTAGACTAATTCAGCTCTTCATTAAAGCAATTTTGGATTAAGATCACATTCTTGTCATTTGTTTGCATGAGTATACCCTGTGTTTCCAGCAGGGTGATTCAGAAGATGGGGGGATGTGTGTTGTAGAAGTGCGGTGGTTTATTTTTAACTGAGTTTCATTTTCAGTGTGTGCTGATGTTAGCATTTTCTGTGTTGCAGAGCCAGTGACAAATTCAGTTCTGAAAATATTTTGCAGTTAGGAACGGATACAGTGTACTTCAGCGTGGTGGATCCTCAAGGCAATGCCTGTTCTTTCATCAATAGCAACTACATGGGCTTTGGTACAGGCCTGGTACCAGAGGGCTGTGGATTTCCCCTRCAAGTGAGAAGATACTTCCCACTATAGCATGTTCTAGTATATGTGAAGACAATTTGGCAATATAATCAGAAAGTCCAAGCTGTACTCTTGAGGATAGGATAGTTAGTTTTCAGATTTTCTTTATATATAGTCCCTGTTCTTGTTAAAGTCTGACTAGCTAATGAATTTTGAAGAAAGTGGAAATGTGTGATGTTTCTTGGATTACTGGTCTATAAACTCTGTGCCAGTTAAACAGTCAAGTGGGAATGGGATTTGTTCTTTGCTACATGCTTTTCTTAATGGGGAAATTCTTGTCCTCGTTCAGTGTCTGTGTTCGTATCTCTGGAGATATTCCTCTAGATATTATTAGATACTTCCTCTCATTTCCTCTTCCTTTTGATCCACTTTTACAAAGATAGAGGGCTGGCCTGAGAACTGAGCAGAGCAGTTTGCTAGGTTCTCTTTTTATCAAACATAGTTAAAAATAGGATATATTTTTTAAAATATGAGACTGCTCCCAACCACTCGCTGTCAGAGATCTATAGCAATGAAGGTTTGGCCTAGACAGCAAGTTCTCAATCTTCATTCTTGGAGAAAAAATAATCTAAATTTTTATTGCCTTGGCAGCATTCATTCAGAGTGCTGAAATAACAAGACTGAGTTGCTAATGATAAACTCTAATAGCATCTTACGTGTTAAATTTAAAAAATATATGTTACTTAGTGATATGTTGTTAAAACACTTTTGCCTCAGTGTAATTTTTATAAGCTATAAGAATTAATCTGCCTTAATCTTCTTGCGAAGAAAGTGACTTCCTGCAAAAAGGAAGATGGCAGTGTGTTTTTCTTTATGTTTCTGTAGTAGCTCATTAATTCCTATTGGTAAATATAAAAGTCTTATCTTGCAGGCCATACAGGCGCACTTATTTCCTGTTGTATTTCTGTACAGGTTGAATGAAAATGTGTAATGTATAAACCTTTTGTATGTACTAATGAAAAAATGAGACACCTTCTGTTCTTAGGAAATCTAACACTGTTTAAAGCTCATCTGCTTTTTCTAACTCTTCTTGTAGAGTTACATAGTATAAATTATGCTTTAAAGAACAAAGCAGTTAAACACACTTTCCCCCATTGAGTGTTTTGCAAGCTGCCCTCAGTCCGGCGCCCTTTCCAGTGCCCTCGGGGACACCATGTGCCATCTCCAATGTCGTCATCACAGGCCAGCTAATCAGAACATTCTTGGGGACTGCCCTGCACAACTGCTCTAAACTGTATTCTTTCGTACTGATAGATATTTAGCAGTCTCATCGGTCTTGTTATATAAGGTGTATAATATATATTTTTGTTTGTTTATTTTTCCAGAATAGGGGAGCTAACTTTTCCCTCTCTAGCAGCCATCCAAACTGCCTTGCACCACAGAAACGTCCATATCACACTATAATTCCCGCCCTAGTGACGGCTGCAGACAGTGAGGAACTTCTGTGCTCCTTCGGAGTGATGGGAGGGTTCATGCAACCCCAAGGACATGTACAGGTAAAACCTGATTTTTGTCCATTGCTATGGAGAGTCAATTATTGCAGAACCCTGGGGGTAAGTTGTAGAAAGCTCCTACACACTCRCACAGAGTCCTCGTACCTTGATCTTTGTGTATGGTTCCTTGATAAGTTGACATGTATTTGCTAGTGCATTTACTTATTTTATATTGTTAAAAAAAGAGATGCTGAAACCTGTAATTGGTAAATATAAAATAGCAGTTGCAGAAAATTTGTGGAAGCAAACTGCATGTCCATAGCTTTGGCTTTCCCAGGAAAGCTGCCTGAAGAATTGGATTGCTTTATCAGAGAATACAATATGTAGACTCAAACCATTTCTGTTATTGTTTTTGTACTCTCCTTAGGTGCAGTCATCTCTCTTCAATTTAATGTGTCTATTGATAGTTCCTCCTGGTAGAAGGTGGGAGATAGCATAAATAGTTATGCTCACAAATAGTTAAAAATATAAGGGCAAAGCAGATACGGTGAAGAGCCTGATTAAATTTAGTCTGCTCTGTAGTTACTCACTGCAGTATTCCTGTTCCTGGTTCCTTCCCTTTGTGGTGTTTTGAGGGAGGGATTGCAGGAAAATCCTTTTTCTTCTATAGTTCTTGTGTCTTAGATGAGCGTTGACTTTCTTGCAGAGTGGAAAGGGCATAGAGAATTAAGAACAGGACAATATAGGACATAGGAACAAATTTTGCTTCTTCAGCTTCTGTTTTTGACAAGCCCTTGACTTTGTAAACATTAGGGTTTCTGCGTTAAACTTCCACAAGACAGAAAATCTGGCCTCTAAAGTTGAATTTAAAAGTTTCTACAAAGAGAGCTTGTTTGCAAATTTGGGATCTTCTTCTAAAGTATTAAAAATATTTCATGAGATTAATTATACATATCCTACGTTATTGCAGAGCTGTACTTATTCTTTTTAAAGGTACTACTAAATATGTTGGAGTTTGGGATGAATCCTCAGCAAGCTTTGGATGCAGCCCGGTTTTGTTTGAACTACTCCAAGGAAGGTATTAATTAATTTGTTGTTTACAGAGTAAATTGTTAAGCTAGGGGTTCCCAATCATGGTACAGATACAGTGACAGGGATTATTGTGAGCACTATGCGACCAGCAATTCTCAGCAGCATATTTATATGTCATGTCATGGTGGTTCTGTACCCAAGGATTTGTCTGCTATTGTCAGAGTTGCTGGTAAAAGTAAAGGAGCATTTGGCACACTGGAACATAATCTGGAAAAAAAAAATTGAAATGAGTTGGAATGACAATCTTGTGATAGTCTTTTTATTGCGCATAATTCATGTGCTGGATTAATCAGCAGCCCCATTATGAATTCTGCATGTAGAGAGCTCTATAATGTCTTTGTAAGTGCGTTGGTTCCCTGGAACACGTTCTAATTTTTTCTTCAGCCCATTGTGTGTACCTGAGCAGACCTCAGATAGCAGAGTATTTGACCTGTGACTTCACAGTACAACAGAATATAACCGATAACATCTTGGGAGTTGCTGGGGTGTCCTAGCAATCCCTGACACACAAATGTTATTGTTGGCGTGTCTGAAGTTTTCTCAGAGATGGAGCTCAGCTAATAGGGCTGTCCTGTTTACCATATGGTAGCCCCCTTTGTGGTAGATCTGCCTTTCAGAACTAGTATCTGAACCAAAATCTACTCCCCTTGAAGCATTTATGATTTGATTCACTGAGTGGGGGTGATTCTTTAGTTCAGTTCCTATTAATCCAGAATGTTTTGCTCTTGACTTTGTTACTTTGCACTTTCTTCTTATGCAGAAGGCAGGTGGCATCTGTCACTTGAAGATGGTATCTCGCAAGCTGTTGCAGAAGACTTGAGAGCCAGAGGTCACTGGAGCCAGTGGCCCATCAGTGGGCACCACAGGAGCCTCTTTGGCCGTGGCCAGGTTATCACTAAGGGGGACTGGTGGCAGTCTGGGGGCTCCTTGTCCTCCAGGCACTTGCAGAATGTCCTGTGGGCAGGATCTGACCCCCGCGGAGATGGCTGTGCAGTGGGGTACTAGTCTGGAATGAACATGTGTGCAGTGCTGCGGCATTAATTTGCACGTGTAGCCACACTACTGACATGGACACTTACTTGCAATTATAGTTCAAAGAAATACAAAAGTTATTCTACTTCAGGAACAACCAGGTTGCTTCCACCTTTCAAACCCAAGTGTGGCACCAAATGTGTGAGTTAGAAGAATCCAGTACGCACACTACTACTGTGTGTAGTGCACATACCGCCTGGCAGATAGGTGCTGTGTGTATCCATACATCATGCAATTTGGGATGTATTTTTCCAATATGTTCCTGTTAAGAAAATAAATAAGAATGAGTATTTAAATGTTCATTTTCTGTTGCTTTTCTCTGTTAAATGTTGCTCGGATTAAAAAGCATGTTTTGTATTGTGATTTCTTGTGGTAGTTTTTTTTATTATTGTTGTTTTTTATTAATATTATGTTATTACATTCATACAGCATTTCTGATGTGCCTGTCAGAGGAACATCACAGTGAAAGTTCTGGCTGTGTGACTGACAGCCGTTTTAAGGACAAAATTTCAATAAAAATGTAGTGCGCTGATTGTATGTGGTTAAACAAACTTTAGGTTTGTGATTTAATGCTTAATGGAAGGGTGAGAGTACAGAGTAAGAAATAATCTTTCAAGGGACTTGTATATATGTCTGATTYGTTCTTCTCTTTGCAGTGAGCGCTGTGCAATTAGTACTGATGCTGAAAGATCTGCAAGCAAATGGTGTGCAATTTTAAACACTAAACTTGACATTTTACTGCTGTTAACCAAGCGGTAGTTGTGGGATTATTCAGCAAGAATAATCTTAAAAGTTTTGTAGCTAGCATTGGTGTACTAATGGCTAATTGTAAAGGTAAGAGTGCCTGAACGGTGCACAGAGCATGTGCTAATGAAACAAAACAGGCAAGTGTACTGTTTGCTTACTTGTTAGTGTGAGGTGGAGTTTTCATTCTATTTTGTGTGTGTGTGTGGTTTTTTTTTTTTTTTTTTTTTTCCTCTAGATACGAAGTCTTTGATATGCTGTGTCTTTACTAGATTAGAGGCAGATTTAAGAGGCTTAATGACTGACTGCTGCAACACAAGAGCCAGAGTCTTACCCTGGAGCAAAAAATACCATTGTTAGTTGACATGTCAGAACTGTATGTCTTTACTGGATATTTTCTTTAAATATATGGCTGCATTGGGRACGACACAAAGGTGGCACTTTAATGGTTCTTAAATGTAGAAAGAGTCTGTGCATCGTGCTGCTCTGTGCAAAGATCTGTATGCCAAGATAATTTCCATTTTCTGATTCAGACTGCTCCTGCACACAGCAGAGCGCAGGGTCTGTTTATAGTGCAGTGATGGGAGTGCTATACTTGTGTGTCTTTTCCAATAACATCAGAAGTTTAGGGAGATAATACAAATACAGAGCGTAAGTCTGTGTAAATACTCCAGTCAAGGAGAAAAAAGCTTCAGTTGGTTGTTTTGCATAGTCAAGATTTCACTCACAGGCTGTGTCAGAAATAGGAATGGGATATTTTTCTCCAGTGTCCTACTTTTATCATATTAAAATTATTGCAAGAGTAATAAATGGGCTATGTCRTATATTTTTATATGCCCTTAAAAAGAAGTTCTTGCAGTATGTGATTCTGTGACTGAGGTTACAGTAGTGCTGCAAGTTCCAGGGCAATAATAGTTACCCTTAAATTAGGGTTATGGGYTCTTCTGTAGAGAGAAGAACTTCTATAGACTCATTTATTTGCGTCCTTGCCCTTGATTGTAAGCCTTTGAGTATCCAAGCTGGTTGGTTTAGTATAAAAATTACTTTTGTTGCATCATTCCTTACTGCTCATTGGGTCAGCATTATTCCTAATAAATTAAAATTTCCCTGTATGTATTTGTGTGGCAGTTCTGTGTAGAGCTGCAAGCTACACTACATGCGCTGCTGCTTGTAGACTCCTGGCTGTGAGAGCAGGCAGGCTCTGTGCCCACCTCCATGCTGTGTCTGCAGAGGGAGTGATTGTTTTCATCCTTAGGGATCTGTCTCCCTGACAGATGCAACATGGTTGCATCCTCAAAAGTGGATAATTAAGTTCATCCCAGGAATGGTCATGTAATTAACTTTCTTCTGGCTTTGGACAGGAGTCCACAGGCATATAACACTTAAAGGGAGCAGTTTCCTACTATGACTGTCTAAGTATAACACTTAAAGGGAGCAGTTTCCTACTATGACTGTCTAAGTGGGGTTTGCTTAGTGATGTGCACGTATCGGGTGGAGTGACTGAGGACATTACAAATGCTGTAATCCTGCAGCATTATGTCTGTGTGTATTGTGACTGGAAAACATGACCAGTGAATCACTGGGACACTAAGAAGTGGATGGGAGGCATGGATGGGTGTTTTGATTAAAAAGAACTTGTGGGTGGGTTTCGGTTCCTAAGGTCATGGGGAGCCCTGTTCTAACAACTGGCCAAGCTGCTTCCCTTAACTCACAGGTGACTACGTATTCATCAGACCTTCTCAGCAGGTGTCTGAACTAGGATTTGCCCATATAAGCTGCAGCTTAACCAAACAGTAACAGAAAAAGAAATGAGAATGGCTTATGAGGAGACACAATTGTGGAATCATGACCTGTGTTGATATGCACACGTTGTATTACTCTTTTTTCCAAATTCATCTGTGCAGCACATGCTTTTATTTTCCAGACATTGAAAACCTGACCTGGTTGAGCTGACCCTGCTTGAGCAGGGGTGTGAGACCAGAAGAGCTCCCGAGGCGCCTTCCATACTCAACCATGCTGTAATTCTGTCTCATCTTCAGATGCCATCCAGTTACCACATTCTGCCAATGCTTCAGTAAGAGTACTGTGCATCCATTAACCCTTGCTAGTGGCACATAGGACCAAAAGTTTTCCAAGAAAGTGCAATAAAAGCTATAGTAAAAAAATTTATGGTTAGAATTTGCAGTATATTCAAAGAGCAATGATATTTGTAAACCTAATTAGCCAGCTGATTAGCGTCTGGCTAGTTCATGATGTAAGAAATTTTTATTTGCTTCAAACTTTTTCTATTATAATTGTTTCTAAGGTAACTGGAAGGAAATGATCTGCCATGTGACTGTTTCAATTCTGTCTCTTGGTGACTATTTTAACACCAATGTGTAGGGATTGTTGTAAGGCTGTGTAAAGCAGCAGGACTGACCATTTGGAATGTTAGAAGAAACATACTTTTGAAAAGAAGCATATGATGCACTTTGGGAAAGAAAGTCATCTTCCCGTCTTCCTGACATCTTAAGTTTAAACCAGGAGATTGTTTAACTTAGAAAATGGTGATGGTGGAACATCTGTTAAAAATTGTATTCCTTGTCTGCATTATAAGGAATGAAAACTTCTTGGAGGTGGGGGGAGAGGAAAGGTACTGATGAAAAACTACAAAGATGAGCTACAGTCAATTTTGGAGGGGTTAGTAGGTTTAATGCTGTGAATTTAGGCTTCTTAGACTGTAAAATCCCATTGCTGTGAAGGGGACAGCAGCAAGTCTGTGCCCTGTCCATGTGCAAAAGAGCTGATGGAAGGAGGGTCCCGTGTCTTCCCCAGAGCAGAAGAGCTTTACAGGGTGCCAAGTGCTGCAAGCTCAAGAGCAGCAGCCTGACGAGCAGTCAGCCAGGGACCCGGTTCTTGGCATCAGGCTGCCTCTGCAGCAGCAGCAGCTCTGCTAGACCACTGCTGTAGCTGTTTTGTAGAGTGGGTGGGTAGTTGCTTGGTTTTATGCTTTTACTTTTCTGTAGGGGGCATGAGTGTTGGCAGCATTACTGTGTGCATTAAAATGTGTTGGTGGACTCCAGAGGTCCCCTTTGCTTGTATGGTACTTTTCTTTGCTCTGTCTTTTAGGACTTAAATTTCTGACTCATCACTTACTGAAACTTTCATTAGAGCAGAGGTGCTGGATGTGATTGTGGTCTGAGGAGCAGGTGCAGAAGGTTGGAGCCTACACAGCTTCGGAAAGCTTGGATGTAAAGGGAGCTCTTCCAGTATTTATGAGATGTCCCACTTTTTGTCATCAGGAAACAGCAGTCTCTGACTACACCTCTGTTTTGTGAAAGAAGTCAGCTTCCACACTCCTGTTCCATTACAAGAATTAAAGTAGCAATGACTAACTAGTAAGATATTTATTTATTTACTTTAATAGTGGAGGTGCAGGATCCTGGGCCCATCTGATATTTTTTATCTTGTTTATAGGAACTTAATCAACTGGACAAGGCCAGTTAGACCCAATTATCTGGAGTGGAGGATCAGTGTCCTGTCCGTGTAGCACTGTGTTCTGCTSGCGCTTTATCTTGCAGAAGGGATGCAGACAGTTGCTATCATTGTTCGTAGAGCAGCCCTCCTCCCCGGGGAGGTTTCAGGAGCCTTTCCTGGTGCTGTATCTTACAATGTGCTTGAATGTGCTTCATGGTCAAACACGTCCAGGCTTGGTGAGGAGCAAGAGGAGGCTTCACTGYACCTCGCTGCACAAGTCCTGCGCTTCCCTACCACACTGTAGCAGGTGCTTCTCAGCCAAGGCTTAAGCTTAGACCATCAGTCTAGAATTAGGCTTTAGCCTAGATTTAGGCTTTTATTATTGTCTCTGTTAATGCTAGATAATTTATTGCTTTTTAATGTGTGTGCTCTCTTCAGCGTAGACATCAGAGCTAAAAGAATAGTCATCTAAGAGAGAAATGCTGGTTTCTCGTGGGGAGCTGGAAAGTTCCTGTGAGTAAAAGACTGTCTCGCCACTGCAAGCTCAAATGTTGCAGTTCTTGTAAGTTTACTAGTAAGTAAACTTACTAGTTTACCATCAAACTCTGCCATCGCACAGAAGGGGAGCGTGTTGTGAGCTGCAGTTGCCCTGGTCACTGAGAAGGTCATGTTTGGCTCCTGCCTGCGTGTGGGTCAGGCACCACTCCAGCTGCCATCACAGTCCCCTCCCCGAAATGGACTGGTGCTCATCTGGTTGCACATCAGTGCAGCAGTAAGTTGGGAAGATAAAAGGAAATGGGCCTCGAGAGGTCCCACAAGACTCAAGAACAAGCACAAGACTTCCACAGCCTACACAGTTATTCAGAACAGAGATCTGAACTATTATTTTAGGGTGTTGTTGTTGTTTGGGGCGGGGGAGGTTGTTTGTTTTGTGTCTCAGTTTTTTTAATAGAATAAGGGAATATTTCTCTGTATCACATTTGTACTGTGTTACAGAATAGTAGCTGGGTATAACTGGGAAAGCAGTTCCCAGTCTGGTCTGGTTGACCATCTAATCAAATGCCTCTTTTTTTTTTTTTTTTTTTTTTTTTTTTCTTCCTCCTCAAACAGAATGAGAACGTTGTTTTTGACTAGCCTGTTAATCACTCCAGGGAATAGTATTCAAATACTAAAAATCTCCAGAGCAAGAGGCCTTTTCAGGATATCTTCTCTTAATTCCTTTGTCTGGAAAAAATCAGTTGACAACAAAATTGATTTTAAATATAGTTAGTTCTTGATAATGTGAAGTTTTACCTCTGATCCAGTGTTGGAAAACAATTATGCAGGTTATAAATAGAACACATTTTAAACCTTCTCTCCAGAAGCCATATGCATGCTTTTGTTTTGTTTCAAGCATAACACAATGAAGGGTGTTTTCAGTTGAGGAGCCATCTCCTCCTGCAGAGGAAACAGGCAGGATAATGTTTTGCTTGGTTTATGGTCATCAAAGGTGAAGTGCACAATAACATTAAAACTGCATTTCCACAGTCAGAGGATATTTCTCATAATGAAGGAAGTCTCCAAGGCCAACAGCTACAATACCCGGGGAGGTGACATCACAAATTCACATCTGTGCAAGACTTTTTTTTTTTTTTCTTTAAACTTAAGTGTGACTCACACCACTTCCCAAAATACCCAGCTGAAATCCAATTACATGAGTAAAGTAAGCAGAATTTGATATACAAGACTCAAGATTACAATATGATTTTAGCTAATAAGAAACAAAAATCCCAAATGAGTACTATCCCCTCAAATAATTGAAAGGATTAAAGTCTTACTACAGACCTCCAGTATCGTGTTCATTTCCAAACTCAGTTTGTCCAGCTACTTTTTTTACAATGAGGATTGTATTTTACTGTGGTGGTGGCATCAGCAATCTCTTCTGAATCTACTCTGGGCTTGTGCATTCTTCAGTCATCCTCCCTGATGTGAAACTAGTAGGCTCGGCAACACGTGCTCCTGGGTTGATCTGCGTGTGTGTGAATCGGCTATTCTGGCAATCTTTGCTTAAGGGAAAAGGGAATAGGCTAAACTTTATTTTTCCAGGTCCCTTTGGACCACTGTGTGTTATGCAAATTAACCTTACGGGTGCAGGTACTGCAGTTTGGGAACCCCTGATGTGCCCTATTTCTCTCTTTGTTTTTATTTCTGTGCTTGAATTTTCCTTAGGAAAAAATATGTTTATGTTCCCCTTTTTAAGACACTAAATATTTTGCATACATATTTCCTTGGTTTAGTTTTAGCTTAGCGGCTGTTGATCTAAATTCAACTTGTTTTGCAGTGGCAAGAAAAAACRACACTCCTGAAAGGCCTTATTGTTTTTGTTCTTGTTTTCTAACCCCCTGAGATTTGCTCATATTCTGTTAACTGGATAGCAAAATGAGAGGTTGTTCTACATACTCCTTGTTGCTGTAGACCTTCTGCTTACGTGTACCAAGAATCTGACTCAATGCGGCTGAAGTCAGCTGAGTCTTTGCCTTGCTCCGGGTTGTTCTGAATCAGTCTGTAAATTGAAAAGACAAAAACATTTCTAATAGCAAAAACAAAACAATTTTTTTTTTTAATTCCTAAAAACTTATGTTGTGGTTTGAACCTGTTTTTCAGGTCTAATCATGTTCACCAGTCACCATTCCAAGCATCATATATTAAAGTGAAATAAATTACCCTACTATTCAATATTTTCTTGACTGAGTTTGGCTTCTCAACAATTATATCATTTAAAATGGGCGGTGGCATTCTGCTGTGCTTGGTCCCTCCTTTAACATTTTGGGATGATGCTCATGAAGACATGTAATCATCATCCAGGTAGCCAGGTAACCCTCTGTATTTAAGGAGGTGTGACTGAAGTGTGATCTTCTTTTTCACTTAAGCAGATATGAAATAGACTGGATTGAGCTAGTGAAAGAAGAATTTGTAAAGCTCAAGACATGTGTTTTGGAAATTGTGCTAGGTGTACTGGGTACAAGTTGCTCGTTCTTGCTTTGCTCTGCATTGTGGCCAACATTTTACTTTATTTTCCCAATGGAGAGACAAGATTTGCCTCAGAGCATCATCTCAGCAAATATGTGGAATGCCTTCATGGCATTCTAGGTGGAGGTTTTTTGGTAAGTAATGAGCTAATAATTTCTCTCTATTTTGGAGCTGTTTAGTGTTATGATCGCTTTACCTGTTGCGTTAATTCCTTGATTGAAGACCTTGTCAGCAGTAATCTGTATGGGTTAGGAGTTGTATCAGAAGAAAATAACTATATTGTACTGTATATAGTATTAGTTACTGTTGGTTATCACATCTGCAGTGTAGCATGGCTTATAGCTGAGAAAACCTTAGGGTCTGGATTCTAGAACTAAAACGCAGATTGGATTCAGGCCCTTCAGTGGGATACCGGTCACTTTTAGGGTCTTAGGGTCTAGTCTTTTTTTTTTCTTTCTCCCCCCGTTGTTGAGTTCTTCTGATATCAATATCACATTAATGTGCACAGATAACTAGTATTTAGTTACAATTCCTCAATTCATATTACCTGCAATATTGAAAAGCATCAGTTACTGCATCAGTTACTGCTCTATCCCAGCTGTTTCTTCTGAGAAATTGAGTAACAATTACTAAGGCTTTTTACAGTAGCAATAAAGGATGAAGAGTTGAGATTTTCTATTATGGTTGTCGTTAATCTGAAGCAATTATGTTCTACCTTTTTAATTTTCTGGACCATGCTATAGCATATTTAGATTTTCTGCTGATAAGCTTCCTTTTTTATTTGTTCTTAGCGATCTTCTGAGAAATATGCTATAAATCTCAAGGTGTCTGCAAAGCATAGGTTGAAAACCCCTGCAGGGTAAGGCCTTCTGTCTCCTGAGTATGCCTGTGGCTCTGTGCAGCCCCACTGGAAGCTAGACTGAGATTTGCAAAGGTTGAGCTTTGCACATGGAATATTTCAGGAGAAATCAATCGAACTGCTCTTGGAGCACCATAGCTGTTGTACAACCTCTTCTGAACCTGCAGAACTGGGGTGCAGAGATAGATTTGGATAAGGACTGACAAGTAGGTGATACTGTTCGGCTAGATAGCTTTTATTTTAATATCATGTGGAAGAAATCTGAGCAGTTCACAAATAACACTTCTGTATGATTTTCTGGGGTATTCAAGGGTGGTAAGAATTCTGTAAGTACAAACTTGTATGAAGTTCTGTTACTGCTGGCTCTGTTGTATTTGTGGGTGCTTCTTGATTTTATGCTAAAAGACATGGTGGGGGGGTATCTTTTAGACCTCCTTAGACCCACTTTAAGCCCTCTGCTCTGTGTGGCCTGTCTGTGCCTAGGTGCTGCTTCCAGCCATAGTGCTTATTGGGCGCCACCAGGTGTGCTGTGCGGGCGCCGGCCACGAGGACTGCGGGAAGGGCTGCCTGGTAAGTGCACCTTGATGCTCACTCCCAGATGGAGCCGAAAATAAGGGGGCTGCCACACTGAAGGGTCATGTCTGTGTTTGCGGTGCAGATGCTGTCCTCTGTTCTAGCAGCCTTTGTTGGGATCCTTGGTTCTGGCTACTGCATCATCATTTCAGCTCTGGGCTTATCCCAAGGACCATACTGCCTCACTACTGTAGGAAGAAACTGGATCTATCCTTTCACTGAATCCTCTGGAGGGTAAGTAGTGTTCCTGGGTATGCTTTATCCGTTGGTATGTACACATGGGCTTTATTCCAGTATCTTCCAGCAATTTCCAGTAACCTTAAACCAAGATCCAATCTTAATGCCTCTCACTAAGAACAAAACACATGGCGTCAGAGTTGCCCACGCTTCTGTAGTTCAAAACCAAAGCAGTTTAAACCCTCTGTTCTACAAGAAGTTACTAGAACATGCTGATCAGTCACAATAATGCCATTTCAGATGCTGGGAGACTTACTTAAGTGTGCTCTTAATACATTATGGAAATGTTTGTCCATATTGCATGACAAAGCAGCTGAGGGATGTTTTTAATGAATGCTAACATCAGTAGTGTCTCAAAGAGAAGTGGGGGGTACCTGACGTACTTAGCTGCATATATGGCCTAATACACAAAACACTGGCCATGGCCATGAGCCATGAGCATGAACATTTTTGACATAAGGTTTTTAGGACTTTCACAGGCTTCCAAACTAGAAGTAGAGGTTGTTATAAAGCATGGCTCATCACTGTCTTAAGAAATTGTTTTGTGACACCTGCTTCTGAATTTGCTTTGTTTCAGCCTTGGCTGGTATAATACCATCATCAGTTACTATGTTACAGAATATATGTAAATGAAACTGGAAAAGGTTTATAGAATTTTTTTTTCCTTTCATGTACTGTGAAAAGCACCTGAACCTCTTCATTATCCATAATTAGGGTTCTCTAGTAAATGAAGCCTATGAAGCACAGTTGTATACTATTCTTCATTAATCCCCACAAATACTATAGGTAAGAGGATCTGGTTTGAATTATGATGTGCTCTTACAGTATTTATGTGGCTGGCAACCTCTTGAGGCTCTTTTTATGCACAGTTTATGGTTGATGCATGCCTAGAGATGGTTTTGAGTAGGAAGCCACATGGAGATCCTTTGCAATAGAGTTTGAATTTCACATTTCAGCTGCATCTCTTTTGAGAAAGAACATTCTTTCTTTTTGTATTCTTTTATTTCTACTACTCTTGAATATAGAAGATACATGTTAACTCCTTTGGAATGAAGGCCCAATCTTGAAAGGCTATGTGCTTGTTTTAAGAAGGGGCTTGCACTTTCAATTTTCATGAGCTTGTGTCTCATTTAATCAAAAATAGAAAATTCTGCCTTTATAACTTAGAGTTTTTTTAAGAAACTAAGACTTTAAAAATATGTTTGGTAATTCAATGTATTCTTAAATAGGACAAGCTTTGCATGGAATTGCATTTCCTATTCCCGCTTAGAGCAATCATTATCAATCATCCTCAGTGCAGTCACAGTCTGAATCTAGTTTAGTTCCAGTGTACATTCAGAACCCCATTAGCTATGCACTTCTCTCTCACACAATTGTAATATACAATTTATATGAACAGGTACTTGCTCGAGTACAAGAAGTGGTCTCAATGTCAAGAACCACAAAACATTGTGCAGTGGAACGTCACCCTCTTTTCCATTCTGCTTGTCTTGGGAGGAATAGAGTTCATTCTGTGCTCCATATACATAATTAGTGCCATTCTCAGAGGAATATGCGGACTGTGCAGCCATCATGAGGAGGTAGGTCCTTTCTTCAGGTAGATACAGCTATGCTGCCTAGATGAACATGAAACACTGTGTTGTAGCGATGCTACAGCACAGGCTTACTCTCAGCAGCTCAGCAGCTATTTCTTAGATGTTCTGGAGCACCACTTCAGTGTGTGGCTTTGTACAGCCCTACTGTAATCAGTTTTCATGTAGAACTTGACCACATGCTTTTAGTTAATGGCTTAGCTGTCTGCAGGGGAGTTTTTTTTAAATAAAACTAGGATAAGAGAAGGAATTCAGTAACATATTAATAACAAAACTTGCGGCAGATTTGCCAAAGTATTAACTATTTTTAGACTGAAGAATTTCCTCCAAATTTATGAGAGTCTTGTTAAACATTTTGAGCTTTTTGACAAAATCAGTATCACAATGGTAGCATTACAGCTTTAAAGGTGTATGGCATAAAACAGATGTGATTTATATCACAGAGATTATAGATCAGTTTCCTTTTTTTCTGTTGTTAGAGCTGAACATCATGGTTCTCTCAAAGCTGTTTCTGTCTTCTCTCTCCTGCTCTCTGTGCTGTGTGCAGAATACCAGAAGCATATGCTGTAAGATAATGTAAATGTGGTCAGGCTAATTTTAGCTGTTATATTTGAACATAATATTGGTATTCTTTCCCATACTATTTATTTCTTTCATTTCCCCTCACAGACATACGTTTGCTAGAAAACCTGAAACGGTGTTGAAGTTGGTGCATTTGTGAAGTGTTGAGTATCCTGTTTTGTTTTGTTTTGTTTTTTCTTGATGGAAGGAAGGTGGTGGGGCTTGTTTTTTGTCATACTGCATGCATACTAGAAAGCAAGTTGTTGTCAGCTTAACTGACCTGGCACCAGCCTCTGTTGTTGGAGTCGTGTACAGGCTTATCACTGCATCTAAGGCAAAATGAATCCTCAGTTTCTTTGATTCATTTCACTTTAGTACAGACAACTGACTGAGCATGTGTGTCAGTAAAGGTACGCATTTTTTTTCTCTACTGACACAGCAGCTCTGTACTGTACGTTGCTTTCCCAATAAAATTGTACTTTAATTATTATGATGAAGAGAAAAATGGTCTAAAATAAATGGTCACCTGGAACAGAAAAAAGGGGGAGGGGGCAATATAAAATATGGATAACCAAGGGCAGATCCATATAATTCTCATTTTCAGGGGAGAGCTGGAAAAAAATGCATTAAAATGTGGATTGTTCAGAACTTTTCCTGTGTTTTGCAAATAAAGATTTGTGTAAAAAATATCCAGCAGATGTCAGTGCTTCTTTTCCTGCATGTAAATTAATGATGAAACTGTCCTTGCCTGATTTGAGAGGAGAGAAATGGCAGCTTGAGAGTCTGGATGTAAAGTAGTCAGATGATAACCTTCCTTACTGTGCAGCAAGCTCTGTCAGAGTGAGAACTTCTTCACTGCTTTGGCTCAGACCCTTCAGTGGAGCCAAACGGCTGGGGCTCCTCACAGCTAAGATGTGTGTCAAGGAGCGTATGATAGTTCAGTGACAGCCCTGTGACAAACGCAGCTTTTCTGAGCAGGCAGAGACTGCGACCTGAGTCTGYGCTAGCTGTTCCTTGCTGTCGGCCATTCCCAGGAATGGAAGGAGGTTCCTGCAGGACCTGGGGCCCTTCCCTGCTGCAGCCCCTTGGGGCGATCACCTCCTGCGCTCAGAGTCCCAGAAGGAAAGAGAACATGTGCCTGGTTCCTGCTTTTGCCTTGCTCAGCCAGCCCCTTGCAGTGGCCATGTTCAGAAAATGAAGTGGAAATTCAGGTCAGCAGGGGTAGGTTAATTGAATAATCTAATCTGAAATAGCGAACTTCAGCAGGGGCAGCCTCCAGGCAATCTTCTTCTAAGATGTAAGATGAGGAAGAACCTTTGAAGATTAGGTTGTGGGGTGTTGCAAAGGATGTTTTATCTCAAGTTAAAGTGAGTCTAAATATGCTATCAACACTGTTGCTGGTGAGATTGGTGTGCTAATGGCATTGTGCAAGTGAAAATGCCAGTATTTATTTAAAGGGATAAACAATGTGACAAGCCACTTAATCTGAAGAGGAAAAAAAAAAAAAAATAATGCAGACACATTTTGGAATCTAGCAGTTTCTGCTTTTTTCTTTTTTTTTCTTTTTTTTTCTTTTCTTTTTTTTTTTTTTTTAAACCAGGCAGGTTAATTTCTGCTTAGAGGAGAAAGAATACCAGCAGTTATACTGCATACTTACTACTGCTCATAATGAGGAAGATGGTTTTTAAAGGTGGAGAGAAATTGAGGAAAATCTGTGCAGTACAAATACCTATTTCAGAAAAATAAATCAACTGAAAGTGTCCAAAAGGTTAAATTGGGCATTGACTGACAGGGAGGAGGAAGGGGATAGTAGGGTCCTGATGGAATAGGATATAGTTCCCATATGACTTTTTGCCTTTACACTTGCATGATTGTTACATCGGTTTCCGATACATATTAATTAATCATAGAACTGAATCAGTAGGGATTGGCAGTGGACAGAATAATCATTCTATCCATCAGACTAGGATTTAGTATTAAAATTGTAGCTCATCTCTGTGTTAATTAATGCATAGCATTATTGCGAAGTCACTGTTTTATGTCATCTGCTGAAATAATCCAAATGAAGTCTTGCCAATGCCTAATGCATAAGACAGTGTTTTGGGAGCTTTACCAGTTAAGTCCCAGAAAACCAGGTAGCAGAGAAATCATTCACCCAGAATAAAYAGTGGTTTATGGTAATGGGCTACTCATCATGGATATTTACAGGAAAAAGAAAGTGGTTCTTGCAACACATTGTAATGAGAAACTGAAGTTGGGGCTTGCCAGGTTTGCCTAATACTTAATATAAAATTGTTGCTTCATGTTCTGGCAGTCAGCATGCCATCAACCAAACAAAGCTTAATTTGGTATTTGCAGAGCTCAGTTTAAATAAAAAGTAAACCGTGCTGTGTATTGTTGTACTCAGAATGAACTGTCAGGTGCCATTTTCCATTAGATATCTTTTAATTAAAACAGATTGTGATGCACACAATGCAGCAAATTGGATTAAAAGGTAATCTCATAGTAATTTTCACCTTTGCTTTTTTGAAAAATTACACTTTGGCCCACTATATGGCTTCTGAGTTTTGTAATAAAATGAATCCCGCGAACTTGTGTTTATGTGGGGATGTGACATGCCTGCTTTTAACTCAGCCATTTGTTCTTGTGGTCTSTAAGACCGTGTGGATGGCATGAGTTCTGTCCGTGTCCTGCCTGTCCGGGTCTGCTAAGGAAGGTTTGTTACTAATGTCAGTTAGAAGAAGGCCTAAAAACAGTGCTTATGGAGATCAGGGAGTAAAACGGGAAATAAGGGAAGTGGTAAGGTCCACAGTAAAGTCTGAGGACTTTAAAGCATCTTAGAAGAAGAAGTAGAGAGGGAAGCAAAGAAAGGCAAAGACACAGAATATGGATGGAAAAATGTTGTAACTGTAGTAGCATCATCACACCCATTTCCTTGGGTGATCCCATCAGAAATAGTAAGAAAGCAGTCAGTATAACATGTGATAACATGCAATCCCAGCAAAGCTAATGCATCTTTAAAGACAGATATGTGCAGGACCTAAAACAGCTCATGAAGAAACAGAAGGAAAATACATCATGACATCATTGCTTCTAAAACCAGTTTTCACCCTTTTCAGAGAGCACAAAGTTTTTTTTGATTTTGTTTTTGCCTTTTTCTGACCTGGGCTTTCCCACTGAGTAAACCATGTACTCAGTGTTGAGTTACTTCTCTCATAATTCATATAGGCAAGGAAAGGCAGCCACGTCTGTGCTGCAGGCATTGAAACAGCTCTGCCTCTGTTTTACAGGGCTGAATGCTTAATTGCTTTGGGTTCTTAGAACAATGATGAAGAAAACTGAGGAAAGCATCTTAATTTGGCTTTCTACAGTTCAACTAGCCAGGAATTTCAGAAAGTAACCAAACCTTTCTTCATGTGAGAAGTCATAGGTACTTAGATCAAATTGGTACCAGTATACACGCAACTCTAAAAGTGCAAAATAAAACAGCTAGAGAAATATCAAGCAACAGTTCACTGGACTTAGAAAGAATAATTAATTTAAGTGTGAAAGTAATTCTGCTGAGAGTTTGGTCTGGTGTTTGTTCTGGTGAAGTATTCCCATTTTTGTTGTTCAACTTCCCTGTGGATGTAGGTTGCCCGCAGGAATAGCTGTCACCCTTGGGCCAACATCGGCCAAGTTTTGACGTTAGTTCTGTCGTGTGAGACAACATGCAGCCCTTCGGTAAAGGCACCTAAGGTATTTATCAGACAGACCGCTTCCCCATGTAATGTAGCAAAAACCTGAGGTGTCGTAAAGCCGTGTATCCTGCCGGCTGTCACCGAGTATTCGCAGAATTAAGGCGAGCTCTCAGCTGGAGCACGTTTCTAAGTTGTCTCTAGGAAATGAGAAGTGCCAGATACAGACTTAGGAGGTGATGATGCCGTAACCCGGTTTGAAGTTCCTTCCTGAGTCTCTGTCTAGAGGCACTTTGGAAGATCGCTAGGGGATTAGTTAGCTTTTAGAAGGGAAACTGCTGCTTAAAGACATAGACTCCCAAGAACGAAGCTTTGAGACAGCAATATCTGTCTGCTGTTAACAACTAAGCACTTCTCTAGCCTTGGTCAGCAGGCTCTTGTGACTATGAAATGACAGGATCACACTAGGGCAGTCAAAAACGCGTTTTGTAATTAAAAACCTTGTTATTTTTGTTAGCTTAGAGGAGCAAAACTTCTCAAGTTTTTGAGAGATGGGATTAGAGACTTGTGGAAACTGCCTGAGTTGTCTGCTGATCCCTCTTGCACTTTGGAGTATTGTTGTTAACATTCTATTATACTTCCCTAACGGGAAGACTTCATATTCTGCCAGTTACCAGCTTCCCAGCCACGTGTGGTATTTTGAAGGGATCTGTTTCTCAGGTGTGATGGTAAGTGTTGGGTTTGTTTGTGTGTTTGTTTTTATAATGAATTGCATTCTACTGCAAATAGTCTTGGGTCACTGTGCAGCAAAATATAATTCTGCCAATTGGGGTTTTAAGGGGAATGTGGATTATTTTGGCAAAAACACTGCAAGCTACTTAGTTTCATATGTATGATTTTTCTCCTGGCTTTTTGTTTACGTGTAAGTTACACTTTTATTATTGGTGCATGTACTGTTTTGGTTTAGTATTCTGTGGCATTTGAATTAAAGCTCTTTTAGCAAAACTAAACCCAACCTAGAAAAACCTCCCAAACTGTTCAGATCTCTTTGAGTTCTATACAGTCTTTCAGAAGGCTAAATTACAGTTCACATCAAGGTTTATATCAGGCTGAACTATTGGGCTAAATGCAAAAGGTTGTCTGTCACTGTGACTGGCATGATAACATTTTTTGCATTGCATTTGCAATATGCTTATTTGTATCCACGAAGTAAGTTCAATGCTGCTCACATTGTTCATTGTCGATACAAAGAGCTCTAGCCTTTGGACAGAAAGCAGTAAGGTCACACAAGTGCTTACGGACAGCCTTTTTCTTTCTTTTCATTAGCCTTTCAAAGAGAGCTAATGTGCATAAGTAAGATATTTTTATGAAGGTACAGATCAAGATCATACAGATYTATGTCTTTTGAAGATATAGAGCAGGAAGACATAGAGCAGGAAAGAAAATGCCATCAGGCAGGGAATTCAATGGAAAAAAGCCTGGTTAAAATGGGGAGAAGGTTAACTGCAAAAGTTAGATTCATATTCTGAAACATTTTTAGCTTCAGGATCATTACTTGTGTATTAACAAATTTTAAGTAAACCTGCCCCAAACAAGGCACGAGCAGGTGCGAGAACAGTGCTGTGCCCTCACTGGATTTTTCTTACAGCGCGTCACAGTGATGAAAACTCTAATGTCAGCAAAGCTCCTTGTGACTGAGGGCATTTTAAGCAGTTTCAAGCAATAGGTTATTTAAAATGCTGGTGTTGCTGGTATCATAACCTTTTGAGTTAATTCTTTTTCTTCATGTATTTTTCTCTTAACTTCTAGGCTTCACAAATGAGAAAACCAGGGGCATCTCCTGTTGGAGATCAGCTCAGAAACCTTTCCTTCCCTTATGTCCCCATTTCAGTCCAGTGCTTCTCTGAGCCACAGTTCAATATTCTGAGAAAGATGGTATGGATACTTGGCAGAGGAAACACTTGAGAGCTGAGGTGGTTTAAAGTGAAAACTCGCACCACTATGTTTTTCTATGCTGCCTCTATTAGTAGAAGGCAATATCCTGACTATATAACTGCAGAAAAGCTGACACAGAATCAATATGGTTATATTAATAAAAACAACCTTGCTTTTTCTGCAGTCCTTTAGCTCACCTTGTGATGTCCCTTTGCAGATTCTCCTGTTAGCAGTAATTTTAATAACACTGGAGAGTAACTTGTTCTATCGGCGCTGCCAGAGTGAGAGCTGTAACAAAACCTACAGGGTGAGTCATTCTGTTGTTTTTGCCTCTCTTCAGTGTTTGTTCCGAGCGTCTTCCTGCTCCTATGTTTTGAGTACAGCCTTTTGCCCTCTCCTCTGCTTTGTTTCTGTCTCTTTTAACAGAGAAGGATTCCGTGTGGCTGTGAGGTCATAGAAAGCATAGATTCTCCCTTCTGATAAATAGGCAGGGTACAGGAAAAAAATAAACAGAAAAATCTGGCAAAATAATGCAAGAACCCAAGAGTTTTCATCTGAATAGCTTCATCATCTTGCTTCATCATTTGAAAATTATTTTATCCAGTAATAACTCAATATACACTGCCTGGGATGCAAGCATGTTTAATGTGTGTTCTTCTAGCATTCTGGGAGGCAACTTGGCAAAAATGCAAGTTAAAAAAATCCCAGAGCAATATATAATGGAGAGTTGTAAAGCTGTATTAAAATCTGTCATATTTTTTATCCTGTGAGTGCATGTTTACTATTCTTTACTTGGTATTTTTTGTTATGAATTTTGAAAGTTAGGAGAAACGCATGTGAAATTCAGCCCTGAGGAAGTAGCTGGGTAGGGTGAATGAATTTATTTACTTTGGAGACTGTCCCTGTGCTGTAATATTTTCTCTTCTCACTTCAGAGTTTTATTTCAATTGTGCTAGCCCTGCTTGGGATTGCTTTCTCTGGGTATAGTTCTATCGTTTCTGCTGTGGGATTGATCCAAGGCCCCTTCTGCAATTCATCAACTGGATGGGATTATATCTTCAAAGACACCACTGGAGGGTGAGAAACATCTGTCTAACTCCTTTGTACAAAACTGTCTATTAAAACAAGAGCAAGACCAGGCAAATGTCTGCTGTGCTCCCCGGGTAGGCGAAGCAGGGCTATGGAGCAGCTGGAAGCTGCGTGTGGTGTCTCTCACAGCCACACTGCACACATGTTCCTGTTCTTCACTAGTATTTGGTACTGATCCCAGCCAGACTTAACAAAAATATGAAATAAACCAATAAAGGGCATGTTCCTGTTTTAAACTTGGCTTATGCTATTTGCAGAAAATGACAGTGTTGCTCTAACACTTAGATGACAAGGATATCATAAAAAAATTAGTGAAGCAGATGCATTTGAGGAGCTCTGATCCAGTATCAGGTTTCAGTAACACCAATGTAAGGCATTTTACTCACCTGATTTAGACAAAATCATGCAGGATTTATACTGGTGTAATGAAAGAGTAGAATCAGTCTCATGGAATTGAAGCATATAAAGCCCATTTTTTATTTTTTATTTTTTATTTTTTTTACATATTACAGCTAAAATAACATGTATTTGAACATAATTGCACGTACCACCTTTAATTTGCCTCCTGTTGCTCTTTCTCTAATAGGTACCTCACAAATTACTCTGCTTGGTCTCGGTGCACTGAACCTGTAAACATAGTAGAATGGAACATCATTTTACTCTCTATTCTGATAGCACTTAGTGGACTTCAGATGATCATCTGTTTTCTCAAAGTGGCTGCTGAGTTGAAACGCACACTCTGTGGGACCTATTCTGTCTTTGTTCAGGTAAAAAATGAACTGAGATTATTTCTTCAGCAACTCAAAGACAGTTTAGCTTCAGCAGTTTCACTAAGTTGAGGACCTGCCCTTGGTTTATGCCCTCTCTWTGAATGCTGCATTTTCAGTAGCAAAAGACATGTACTGATAGCAAATTCATTGCATTGATTCCCTCAGTAATTCCTTGTGACATACCAGGATTGCAGACTGCTCACTTTTAAGACTAGGGCTGAGAAGGGAGAAGGTGGCAGGGAACTCGGCATCAGTGCAGTGGGCATTATTGCAGGAGTTTCTGAGCACCTTCCTTCCACCATTCAGTTTAAAGTTATTACCCAGGTGTGGGTTTCACAGCAAGAAAAAAAAGAGGCAACAGGTAATATGTGCTGAGCAGGGAGGGTGGGGAAACTGCTGGATCCAAGGAGGGCCTTGAGCAAACAGGCAAGGAAGGTGCTGCTTGTGAATGCTTATTGTAACAGCAGCCTAGAATAAGGTCAAGGCGCATGAGGCAAGTCTCTCAAAACATTTTAAGTGCTAACAAAAGACAGCCTGATTAACGTGAAAACCAGGACAGCTTTCAGTGAAGTTAAAAGAAGTATTGTCAGTTCGTCCTTGGAAACACAGAGGTCGTTTCTTGAGGGTGTAGAGTATGTTGAAAGTAGATTGTGCGTGRATGCTTAACAGCCAAAGCAACTCTTCTGTTATCTTTATGTTATTCATACAAAGTGGAGAAAAAAAAAAGAAGCCTTTCATTTCCTCTTCTTTTTCAGGCTGGGATTATCTGAAATGGCAAAGAAGTCTTCACTGCTACCAAAAAAAAAAAAAAAAAAAAAAAAAAAACCAAAAGAAAAAAAAAAGGCTTCTTACAGTAGATTTGTGTGCTGCGAAGACAAATGAAACACTAGTCCTAAATTTTCTCCCTCAAACCTCTTTATTTTGGATAGAGTTAAGTGAATTGTTTAAAGGCTCAAGGCTGAAGTGCATTTTCTGAAAAGGGCACTGTTTCCTAGCTTGTCTGGTTGTCTCTGGTCCTTTTGACCARAGTTTTTGAAAGAGTTTTTCTCTTTGACTCTCCTTTTTGTTCTGGCATTAGGGATGTTGAAATACTATGGGACTATTTTCATATTTAAACTTCTCTGAGTAAAACACTGTCTATAAGCATGCTTTTATAGTCCTCTTCTTTCCCCTCTTCCTCTTCTAAAAGGGCCTGATTCAAAGCCTAGTAGGGCAGGAGTTGTTCTATTGAGAATTAGTATACTGAATCAGTCCTTGACACTTCTAAAGGACTAATTTTAGATAGAACGATTATGGTCATGAAAATTACTCCATTCTACACTAGAAGCTTTCTAACTGCACAGAGCAATTACTGCCTATTGAGTCTTCCTGAGGTAATGCTCATCTCAGAAAGACACAGAGGCCTGATTTAAGATGAGATACTTACCTCTGAGGTCATCTGTTCTAATAGCTGCACTGAATTTCTTCTTCTTTTGTTATTCCAAGGCAGACTTTTTAACAGATATTACAAGGATTTTTAGGGAACCCTGTTAGTATCTAACACTAGCTGGTAAATGTCCTGATTCTGCTACACTGGAGAAGGAACATTCTTGCCAGTAACAATCAGAATTTTATCATCGTTTAAAAAAGATTAAAAGTCCTATTAATTCATCCTGTCTTCAGAGAATTATTGTTTCATTTCCAGTGGAAATTCAGGGATTCACAGCAAAGATGTGTGGCTCATCTGCAGCTGCATGGGCAACATTTGGTTGTGTTCAACACTCTACACTCTTGTTTCAAAAGAACAAACTCAGAGGACAGCCAGATCTGTGCTTCAGACTTGCAGGAATGCATGCAGCCCTGTAACTGAAGAAGCAGTGCGATTCTGCTAAGTTATATATTATAAGTATTATAATATTATAAGTATTTACTATTTAACACTGCTAGAAGTGCAAGTCATACCATAACTAGCAGCTGTGGATAAGATAGAGGGAAAAAAAAGATTTCAGTAATTTAACTCTCTGTTTCAAGGCAATATTGTATTTTTTTCTTGATATTTTTCTATCAGATATTTTGGAAAGCTGATTTTCTGTAGGGCTTGAATAAAATACCTAAATTCTACTCGGTTAGCTTCTGTTAGGTTTCAAGAAACAATAAAGAAATGAGTTCATGTAAGAATAGAACAAGTGTGTTCTATTACTAATAGTAATGAATATTGGGTCTTCCTAAAAAGCAGATCCTTACCTATAAAGACCTGGCATTCCTTAGGGAATCTCAGGACTGATAGTTAAGGAGAAGTCTGGTCATCTCAATGACAGTTCAAGGCAACAGGGATGTTCAGAAGTATGAGATAAGAAGGTATATGACGACAAAATGAGTTTTCTTTGCAACTGCACAGTTGGTTTTCCATAGGCTTGCAAGTGTATCATGTCATATATGATAATCCTGCATTCATATGGATTTATTGATATTGTTCTGAGAAGAAAAGATAAAAGAAATACCAACCCTTACTGCTAGTAAATAGCTTGCAAAATCTGTCAGGCTTCATGCTTGCAAGCCATGTAACTGCTTATTTTGAGAATGTTAGAAATGTTGGGAAGTTTTGGTTATTTGAATGAAAAATAGTATGGGGGATGCACAGAGCAGAAGCACCCCAGAAGAAAGCCCCCAGCCGTAGGAGAATGGCTCAGTTTTACTGAGGCAAGAAACACGTTTTTCTGCTCAGGCTCCAGCCCAGTCATGGGGAAAATACAAACTTATCTTTAGGCAAACAGGGCCTATTGAGGTAGATCTGCTGGATAAAACCAATGTAATACCTCCAGCTTGCACCTGGAAACTCTTAACCCCTTAACCCCCCTTAACCTTCTCTTGCTCCTATATCTGTTCTCTCCCCCAGTTTACAAGATGCTTGTCTGTGACAATTAAAAATTTTGAATTTAAGTATCTAGAAACAAAAGGATTTTATTTTATTTTATTTTATTTTATTTTATTTTATTTTATTTTATTTTATTTCCTTTTTCTCACAGTAATATTGTTAATGGTGGAAGTGGCCTTGGAGGTAGCTTGACTGTCTTTGCTTGATATTGTACTGTGATTGTTCCCTGTGAGTCTCCATTTCCTCTCCCGCTCTGGTTTGTATCTCCTTCTTTTATGGCTGAATTCAAAGGATATGCTGTAGTTCTTTTTAAAAGTATTGATTCTGCAATGCTGTTTATTTGCAGTCCAGACACTGGCATCTTCATTGTCCTGGCTAGAACTCCACTGTGATCTGATTTCTCAGCCTTTAAAGGCGCAGCTCATTCATTGAAATGGATGCTGAGGGCGCTGAAGGCCAATAGTGCATTCACAAACATTTAGAAATTTAACAAACTTTTTTTCTCAAAGGACCTTTAGATGCCAGGAAGAGCTAAAATGGACTAGTGAGTTAGAGTCTTGATTCAGTTCTGGCTTTGTACCTAAAACCAGATTCCTGTAAGCAATATTGACTGACTTTGAAATACCAGCATGACTGGTGTCTCTTGATGCTTTTTGAGGCAACATGACATGCAGCTCTCTAGCTGCAGAACACAGATGTTGGCCCAAACTTCAACTGCAAAGAGAAACTGGCAGAGCAAGAGTGAGCCCTCACCTTGCTGGTAGAGGAGAAACTCCTGTCCCAAGAAGGGTTCCTGCACCTGGGGTCTGTGTGCTGCCTGCTCAGGTCCACGGGGAAAATACAGTGTTGGCACAGCACAAAGAAGGCTGCAATTTTGAGTTCATAGATTTCTGCAAATGAGAAGTTGCTGCTGCAACCTAAAGGCAAGAGTGCTGGCGCCATTAGTTCCTCTCCAACGAGGTCTTTAAATAAAAACAATGTGTATTTATTCTGCAAATCAAAAAGTAATTCAAGGGAGTCAAAGGACTTAAGCAAGGGATTGGTCATGTTTCTACCCTTGCAGAAATATGATGAATTCAGTTATAGTGGTTATATGCCCTTTCTTCTCCTCAAATCAGTGATGACTTAGGAAAAAAAATAAACAGCCCACAGGCACATGAAGGATTCTCAGTTGTATTAAGGTATTAAGGAATGAATTTGAATTTAAGTAGTGAAGAAATATGTTGTTTTTACCTGAATTAATTTTCACGTGGAGTGTATACAACTAGTGCAAACTGGTCTTTCTTACAGACCATTGACCTTTATTCTTGAAAGAAAAAGAAACCTTGCATAAAACATTCAGGGAATGTGCTGCCAAAATGGGGAACTCCAGAATTTCATCATAGCATCTGTCAGCTTTTCAAAACTCGAGTCTGAATACATTTGCCTAGGGAGAAACAGATTTCTCTCTTTAATGCACAATTGGAAGATTCTGAAAGGTGAGTTTTAGTTTTCAGACAGTGTCTAAACTTCCTTATATAAATAATGGTTATTCTTCTGTATATCACAGTCCTGTTAAAATACTGTAAGATTTATACGTATCTAAAGGAAAGCTGTTGTACTTTAATTATATTCTGAATTTTTGTCTTTTTTCCAAAATAATCATAAATGTCTCATAAATGATAAAATTGTTTTATCATTAATATTTTTAAGTGGTCCTACACTGAAGAGTGCATTTTGAGTGAGTGTGATTGTGTCAGTTTCTCAATTGCAAAAAATATTTTATAAAAATGCCCAAGTGACTGACAGTATCTTCAAAACTTGCGATTTTACATTTGTGTTTGTGTGTCTAGGTAAGCTTCAAACACAGCCATGACATTGCTGATATATACTTGAGAAAAAAGAAAAGCAAAGCAGATTTGTTAGGTGCTTTTTAAAAGTCCTGTGTTCAGAAACCAAAACCTACTACACTGAATAATAAATGTAGATAACAGTAAGAGTTAGGGTTATCTTCTGCTTTATGTATATGTTCTGCTTTGCACTATTACAAAGCATGGTTTATCTTACCTGGTGACACACAAGATGGGCAGGGATGTGCTAGGGAGTTTATTTTGCAGAATTTCCAGGCTGCATTTCTATTTGGGTAGAAACAATCCCAGAACTGCTTGGGAATGAAACGCAGCCTCAGCCTGCCCCTTCAGCAGGGAGTTCCTGAGGCTGTTCCTCTCCAGATGTTTATTCCACACCTGCGCTGAATTGTGCTAAATTGTCTCTTCAAAGGGAACTGCAGTGGTGAGCAAAGCTTGTCCGAGTATATGTCAACACACAATCCATGTAGCCTCAGTCCTTCCTCATCCGTGTCTGTCTCATCAGATCTGATTGCTGTACAAAGAGGAATCAGCAGAGAGATTAGGAGATTTGGCAGGAGCAAGGGAAAGAGCAGCAGAAATTGCAGCTATAGTGCTTGTCTCCCCAGCATTATTTTCTCATTAGGATGCAAAATACATAGACAGTAGTAAAGGCAGTAAGGAATGCAATTAAGCTTAGTTGTATGAGTCCATTTAAATCCGGAGTACCATAAACTCAATTACGAGATTTACAATCTGATGACAGTCTAAATAGTAGTTTGCATTGTAGTAGGTTGGCAGAAATCAAAAGAAATGCCTTTGAAGATTACCTGAACTAATGAGGTTACCAGAATCTTATGTTTACTCTTGACACACAGGGGAATTGTGCAACTTTTTATTGCGTTTGCCAAAGCAAACGAGGGGGGCTGGGGGCGGGGGAGAGTAGGCAGGGGGGTTGGGAGAAACAGAGCATATAAAGGGAAATTCCAAGTGCCCCCCATCTGCTTTTATTTCACATTTTCAACAAGCTGCATGAATGCAGTATGAAGCTGTTCTTCCTAAGTTGCCTGCTGGTTTCTTGCTGTTGCCAAGCAGGGGCGATGACCAGAAATTACTATATCGGGATTGTAGAGACAGTGTGGAACTATACACCTGGCAATAAAAGCATCATATCCGGGCAGCTCTTTGCAGAAGAAGAGTAAGTAATATAGTTTTATGAGTTTAAATGTTGAATTTAGACACTCAGATCAGCCGGAAAATCTGGTGAAGTTGGTGAAGCAGATAATATTATTGTCAGTGGATTTTCTCTCAGACATAAAATGTTTTTTTTTCTAGTTTACTTAAATAGCTTCCAACTCCTTGCAAGTTA
The DNA here is from genome assembly GCF_003342845.1 of Nothoprocta perdicaria. Taxonomy (NCBI): domain Eukaryota; kingdom Metazoa; phylum Chordata; class Aves; order Tinamiformes; family Tinamidae; genus Nothoprocta; species Nothoprocta perdicaria. The sequence goes on along the minus strand of NW_020455643.1, from coordinate 99,963 downwards.
AAAGCAAATGCTTTTTGTGAATTTACTGCAATGAAATCCTTACTAAATAAAGACTAGAAAAACAACCCAAATGTTTAATGATGATTAAGTTTGCATGACATGCCATTGCTGAAGGGAAGGATTTTGCTTTTGTATTCCAACTTCCCCTCTGTGCAGAGATGTCCTTTGCAGACGCTGTTGTTCGGCAGTGACCACTGTGTCTCACGGGGGTTCGCAGCGCAGCTGAGTCCTGGTGTCCACGGGTGGCGCTGGGCGCTGCTGTGGGGACAGGCAGGAGGGAACAGCGGGATGTGCAGAGGAACAAGGCAGGGAGGGAGCAGCAGCGGGCAAGTGACTGGGAGGAGGAGGAGGAGAGGCCCTGAAGGCAGGAGTAATCAGATGGAAAACTCAGATACCCAAGGCATGAAGATAGATTTGAGATTTTTTTTTTTTTTTATGCCTACCTTTCAGTGTCTTTAAAATGAAGTAGGATCAAATTAAGGAAAAAAAAAAAGAGAGAAAATAATGACAATAATCTAGAAAATACCTTCCTCCCTTAGCTGATAGATAAGTATTTAAAAGATTTCCTGCTTTCAGGAAACTTCAGCACTTGAATTGTGGYGTCTTTCTCCACTGTGACAACCAGCAGTTTCTGAGCCTAAATTTGCAGTTTCATCAAGCATGAGATGAAGCAATCAACTTATTTTTTTCACTTAGAAGCTGAGAGATGCCATGTAGTGCACATGGATGGCCCAAAATTACATGAAATGACATTATCTTAATTCTACAAATATTAAAAAAAAAAATTCCAGGCAATTGTGTAACACTGAGTCTGTCTGTGTGGCTAACTCTGTAGGTTCAGAGCTGTGTTTGCTGGCAACCACAGCTATAGCTGTGTACAGTGCTACAGAGGCACAATTGTTACTCAGAATCCTGCTAATTTACTCTATTTAAATATAAAATGAGTATCTGCCATTGCAATGCAGGTCTGTTTTTTCTCCACAGGCAGGCTGAAGTCTTTCTCAAACAAGGACCACATAGAATAGGAAGCATTTATAAGAAGGCTGTTTATACTCAATACACCAATCATTTGTATGATGTAGTAGTTGAGAAACCTTCATGGCTGGGATTTTTAGGCCCTGTCATTAAGGGAGAAGTTGGTGATTCCATTGTTATCCACTTGAAAAACTTTGCTTCCAGAAGCTACACTCTGCATCCTCATGGAGTAAAATATACCAAGGAAAATGAAGGTAAGTATGAGTTGGTGAGTTGGTCTGCACCACAAGTTACCAAGTAAGTGTTAAGTTCGGGGCGCCAGTGTCATTTCACTGCGAGAGAGTTCTGCTCACAGAAATACAGATCTTAAGAAACAATCAGCCTAAAGTAGGAACTACTTAAGAACTTGGGTATTTTTGAAGAGCCAAATTCCTAAAGATTTATGAAGAAGGCCATTTTCAACATTTCACCTGAAATGAAGGTAATATGAGAGATGCAGGTTTTGAGGGTATCTGAAGGAAAAGCTGAAACCATGCCAAAGAAAGTATTGTTAACAGTGATAACTTCTTAACTTGCATTATGTATGAGATGTACATGAAATTCTTATAATTCAGAAGCAACGACTGCTTAGTAATAAATTAATGGGACAGAAGTCTGACATGTTAAGATGTGTGGTAATGATAGCAGAGGGTCAGGGGTGGTTTGCCATGGTGATGGTTGTTCTCACCGCAATCAGGTAGGGAATTTCACTTTTCACTGAAAATCTGTGATTTCCTAGCACGTGTTCTGTATTTCATGCATCTAAAATACATCTCTGGCATCTTTTATAAGTACAGCAACCTGTGGGCATGAACATCACCTGTCAGAGACAGCAACACATCCATCCTAAGGAAAAATAATAATTCTAATCTCCTCTTTGAAGAAACAGGAAATGTCACATGCTGTGATGAAATCCATATTCTGAGGGAGCAGAGGAGTGTATTATGCAGTAAGATATGTACTTTGTAGAGCAGTGTTTACATCTTTCATTTATATTGCTCTCATTTCAGAGGCACGTATATTACATTACTAAATGTAATGTTTAGGACAGAGTCTAAGATTGATATTTAACAAATGTTTTACAGATATTTGTGTCGTTAGCTTTTTTAGCGAAGTATACAGTTGCCTTCCCAATAAAATAAGGAAAAATTTTAAATTCTCCTAAGGTAATAACATTCCCATGGAGTTTAAAGAGAAATGGAGAGTTTCTTAAAGAGAAGGGAAATATCGCCTCTGGTTTTAGAGATTTACTCCCTGTGTTCAGATGTTTGATGAATGTGATTGCAACATGTAGTCAACTTTGAAGCATGGCAGGTGTACAGCTGACAGTTTATTGCTTACAAAGGGCAGGATCAAAAAGGTGGTGGTGGTACAACAGCTTCATCTACCCTCCCCAGCTCTTTGTTTTTGAATGTCATTCCCACGCTGTATTGTGAACATGTTTTGCTAATACTGGCCGTGTACCATTTCCCAGGTGCTTTTTATCCTGACAATACCAAAGATTTGCAAAAAAGGGATGACGCTGTGAAGCCTGGAGACCAGTACACTTACATATGGGAAGTGACAGAAGATCAAGGTCCAGCAAGCGGAGATACTGATTGTATAACCAGGGTTTATCACTCCCACATAGATGCTCCAAGAGATGTTGCCTCAGGACTTGTTGGACCTTTGTTAATTTGCAGGAAAGGTAAAAAGAAATAATACATAAAATAAATAAGCAAGATGATTCGTAATGGTTATTGAAAAGTGAAGTATTTCCTGGAAGAGAAGATGATTACAGTTTATTTTGGAATAGCAACATTTTGTCTTTTCAGCTAGCTTCCATTTAGTAGTATCAGCGGTACTTCAGTATTGTATGTGCTAAATGTACGTGGAGTGTTTTGTCCATAAATACATCTGCAGGTAATGTGTTCATTTGGTAATGCAAAAGGATGTATGAACGACAGTATGGGAAACAATTCTAAATTTATTGCAACATGCAATATTAATTCTTAACAAAGTAATGGTGTAGCATCCACCAAAACTGATCTCAGTCAAAGTATATTGTTGTTTTATGTAAACACTTGCACTCCAGAACAGTGATAAAATATAAGTATATAGCCTTAGAAGTACTACTACTACTACTACTACTACTACTACTACTACTACTACTACTACTACTACTACTTATGTAGTAGAAGTACTACTGCTACTTAAAATGGACAAAATTATAACAAAGGTGAATATGTTATTTTGTTTTTCAGGTACCATGAGTGACAGTGATAAACGCTTTGCTGCTGAATTTATCCTTATGTTCTCTGTGATGGATGAAAATCTTAGCTGGTACCTGGAGGACAATATCAGGACATACTGTTCTGATCCTTCCAATGTTCGCAAAGATGATGAGGACTTCCAGGAAAGCAATAAAATGCACTGTGAGAGACCTTTATATTAAAGTTGCTTTTCATTAGTGTAATTAAGTAATATTTTGATTGCTTGTCTCTTTTAAAGATGATTTTGTTTTTGTCTTAAGTAGGATTCTTTCTTGGAGGATTAAGGCCCTCTTAAAAAATGTTGGTTTAGAGGCTTGCTTCTTCCTCACTAATATCAACTGATGTTTTGCTGCCAACCTTGAAGACTGCATGATTGGAATAATATTTAGCCTTTTTTGATGTTTTCCCCCTCTCTCATTTGGCACATTGACAAATATTGCAAAATCAAACCTTTGAAACAGTGCTATTAAGTTCCTAGTGGCCAAGAAACTATTTAACAGTAAAATTTCCCAGGAACTCTAAACTAAGTTTTATTATTTTAGCTTTTTAATATTGAAGTTTAGAAAAACATTTTTACACCATTAGTGTGAACAAAAAAGATCCCTTTTGCCCTGGCAGGGACTCCAGATTTAGAGCAGGAGCTGCTGGCTGTGCATTTAGCCCTATGTATCAGCTGCTCTGATATTGGCTCCATTTAAAAGGTGTGAATTTTTTCTTTTGAGCCCATTTCCATCTTGAAGACTAAAGTAGTCATTCAAGATGCCTTGTTCTGAACAAAAGATCATCTCTGTAAAGGTAACTGTAATAAATAACATTTATTTCAGCAATCAACGGGTATATGTATGGATACCTCCCAGACCTCACAATGTGCGTGGAAGATAGGGTAAAATGGCATCTTTTTGGCATGGGTAACGAAGCTGATGTCCACTCAGCCTATTTTCATGGACAGACTTTAATAGAAAGGAATCACCGTGTCGACACTGTGAGCCTCTTCCCAGCCACCTTTATTGATGCCGTCATGGTCCCGCAGAGCCCTGGAGAATGGCTACTGAGCTGCCAGGTGAACGACCACATCCAAGGTACAGAAAAAACTTCAGTGATCACAAATTGTGCAGTTTGAGGTAGAAACTTACTGAGTCACATTAGCACATAAGCCCATTCCACAGCAATTATAAGCCAGGTGACATTCTTCTCCTCCAGTTAGTAAAACTCTCCCACAGTAAGTGACATGTCTAGAAGTGCGTTAGCTTGGCTTGAACATGAGGCCACTAATATCAAGACAACTCTTCTTAGTAGTGGAAAACATTGTCATTTGGCTGTATTTTTACAAGCTCCAGCTTTAGACAAACAAGACCATGGCATATACTAGATCTGACCGAAAGTAAATAACCACAGTTTTGTTTGTTTGTTTGTTTTCCCAACCAAAAAGTTGGAGCTAATCCCAAATTTGGACGACAGGCAGAGGACAGGCAAATTAACTATTTTGATAAAAAAAAGACAAGCTCTGAAAAGAACACAGGCTCTTAAGCAGAGAAGAGCTACTTTCTCTTTCCTGTATCTTCTATTTCCAGTGTTTGTTAACTATATGAAATGCTTATAAGGTAACTCCATGCTTTTCTATAGTTATAATTCCCTAACTCTTGAGTTAGAGAAGTCATTTGTCATAAAAGTGTGAATGACCACAGAATTCAAAATCATACTCCAAGATTTAGAAATTCTAGTATATAAGGAGTATGTTTAATCCACAGCTTCAGCCACACAGACATTCTAAGTTTTGGGATAGCTGTATCAAGCAGAATCCTGATTTGGCTAAAACGTCTTGCACAGGACTTTTATATCTTACAAATAAGATGCTCAAATAATCTATAGCTGTAAAAGGGCTCTTCTTATTTTGTTTGTTTGTCCTCAGACTTTCTAGCAGACCTCTCTCCACAGATAACTGCTAGGGCACAGAGACCCAGGGTGACTGATTAAATGCAGTAGGTAGCTGGTCACTCCTGCTGTGACCATGTGCTGACTAACAGTGCTCAGTTTCCAGTCTGCCCTGATCTTATCTTCAGCTGCAGGTCAGACCTATCTTTATGAAATACCCTTTTCCCTGCAAATCTGCCTGTCATCAGTAACGATGTCATGTGTCTGCTTTCAGACTTAGGTGGCATGTATTGCAGCACGCCATTTATCTCCCACTTTTTCTGTGATTTGCACATCCATCAGTGGTGTGGAAATGCTGCCAGGAAGAGCAGAAGCTATTAGAGCCAGGGAAAAGAGAGAATAACGCTGCAGTTTTTCTGCTCTTTTTTGCTAGGTGGTATGCAGGCCCTTTTTAAAGTGAGAGAGTGTGGAAAATGCACAACAAATCATGAGGAGAGTGCAAAGATAAGAGAGTACTTCATTGCTGCTGAAGAAATCATCTGGAATTATGGCCCATCTGCAATGAACCATTTTACAGGACAGGAATTAATTGCTGACAGGTAAATGCCTCTGATTTAAAATGTTTTACTTTCTAAGCAGACTAGACATAAGGATGATATATAAGGCAAGCAGTATGGTACAAACAATGTTTTAAACAGAATTTTTTCTTGTCTTCAGCTCTAGTGGAATGTTAATGCCATGGTAATACAAACAAATCCAAATAAATTATACCAATTGTTTCCTTTGTAATCTTACTGTATATTTTCTGTAATGCTGGTAATTTCACTCAGATGAAGACAAATTGTACTGCCATATGTAGACAGTATTGCTGGGCAGTTCAAGGTGATTGGTTATGCTTAATTAGAAAACACAGCTGGTAATTCAGCTGGTGAAAAGGCTGCTGCGCAATGTGGCGTTGCCCTTTCTCCTGCCTCATTTCACTATTTCAGTAGCACTTGTGAAGTGTTGAAAGGTCCTATTTTGAAGATACAGTACAGACTAAGTCCTCATACTTCCTCTCGATTGAAATGTTGCTTATGCTTGGTGTTTTTACCTACTGTACTTGGACCTTCTGTAAGTTTTAATAAAAATAAATTTTGGAAGTACAGAATTAGGATTACGAAACATAGAGCAGAAATTATTGTTGATGAGTCTCCCAGCATGCTGGGGTCTACAAGAAAAACACAGCAGGATGTTTATTTCTGTAAGAGAAAGTAATGAAAAATACTGTATTTCTGCACATCCTTGTTGTTGGATTGCATATAAGCATATGGCCAGAGCACTGAGTGGAGATTCAAAAGATCATTTTAACATATGATGCTTGGAAAATAAAGATGAGGTTCTATCTGCCATTGAAAAACACAGCATTGTGAACTTGAAATCACACTATTTCAATTCACTATATCACTATTACAATTTCTTTTACACAGTGATTCTCAGATATTTTTTGAACAAAGTGAAACAAGAATTGGTGGCTCCTATAAAAAAGTTGTTTACAAGGAATACACAGATCATACGTTTACAGAATATAAAAAGAGGCTGCCAGAGGATGAGCATCTTGGACTCTTAGGTAAGATACTTAAATGATTTTATGTCAAAGCTTTACAGGACTGAGTGGTCATTTCCAGCCTCTGGCCATACGTGCTGGTATTCTTCATGGGCAGCCACAGGCCCCTCAGCGAGCTGCCTGGGGCGCAAGCCAAGCCCTGTGTGGCRGTGCCTGGCAGGCCGCTCGTTCTGCAGGCCTTGTGACCGCCCTGGGAGGCTGGAGAGCATCTCCCCGGAGCGCTGATCCTGGTTCCAGCCTGGCTGCCTCGAGGCCATGCTACGATGAGATCAAGGTTGAGAGCGCAGGTCCTTTCCAAAGGGAGGAAGCCTGTTGTACCTTTCACTAGGCCTTCAAGAGGAACGGCAGCTTTGGTACAAGCAGCCCAGAGGCTGCAGGGTGCTGTGAGGGTCACGTTGTGTGGCAGAGATCCTCACTGCAGCCACACAGTGTAGGGAAAGCCCTCGGCCACTACCATGAGCTCTGTACTTCACTTGACTGAAGTTTGTCAGTACTTAACTTGACCAAAACGCCCTGTGCTCCTTTCTAGGACCCGTTATCAAGGCAGAAGTGGGTGAGAGCATCAGGGTGACGTTCCGAAACAACGCCAGCCGCCCATTTAGCATCCAGCCGCACGGAGTGAGATACCTCAAGAGCAGTGAGGGGGCTTTGTACAGCACCTTCTCTGGAGGTGAGTGCAGCCAGGACCTGCAAGTGTTGGAGCACACCAGAGCGCAGGATGGTGTTGTGTGACAAAATAAACAACATTCTTTAATCTTAACATTGATTTTTGTACTAGGTGCTGAATCTCCAGCCTCCCACGTGAGTCCTGGCACTATGTTTACGTATGAGTGGAACGTGCCGAAAGATGTGGGCCCTACAGACCAAGATCCTGACTGCCTAACCTGGCTTTACTATTCAGCTGTCGATGCAGTCAGAGACACCAATTCTGGCCTTGTGGGTCCGCTTTTGGTGTGCAGAAGAGGAGCTCTGCTCCCTTCAGGGAAGCAGGTTTGTCAAAGAGAAAAACAAACATTTGCACCATTGTACCTGATTCCTCTTCTCTGAACTGTGCCCTGAGAGCTGCCACTTTAGCAGCTCTAAGCACAGCTGTTTCACACATGTGCCGAGGGTAATGCACAAAATAGAAACAGGGGAAAAAAAAAGGAGGAGGAGGGAGAAAAAAGGAAGAAAAAAATCATCTGGACACTGTCTTGCAAAACCAAAAGTGAGCAGGACAGGCCTGCAGGTCCCAGACAGGATGAGAATGACTAGAAAAATGAAGCCCAAAGCACTGATTCGATTCAGAGGTTCTCCAGGCAGAAAGAGTATTAGCAGCAGATCGACCGGTTACAGCAATTAGAGAACTTTGAGGTTATCTGAACGAGGGCAGCATCAATATAGGTGTCTATCCTAGTTTGTAAATTATGCTCAATTTCTTATGTGTAAGAATTATGCGTACGGCCCCTTCTGTAATGTTCACTCATTTCTATTGTTTTTTTGTGCTGTTTCCTGTCAACAGAAAAATGTGAACAGGGAATATTTTCTGCTTGCCACAATATTTGATGAGAATCTCAGCTGGTACCTGGATGACAATATTTTGATGTTTACACTAAATCCTGACAAAATTGACAAAGATGATGAGGATTTCCAGGAATCTAACAAAATGCACTGTAAGAAATTAATTTGTTATAGTTAGCAAGCCAAAGACTTCTTTTACAGAGTAAGATTTTACTGTGACCCTATGTTAGAGAAGAAGAGACTATATAATGGCAGCAACTCATTCCCTTCCAGTGGAGCAAATGGCACATCTGCATGTGGTTCACACTCGGCTCAGCCCACTTCACAGGGCAACACCGGCTCTTTGGTGTCCTGCACCGCGCTTGAACATTCAGCACTGTCCTGGGTCCTTCAAGCAGAGATAGGAAGGAGCTCAGTAGCCACATGCTGAATGTAGCTTGGACCAATAGAAAAACCTTGTTTTCTCTAGCACAATAAGTGTATATACAACATATATACATATGCCACTTGTGTTTTCTATTTGTTTTCGTTTGCTGCTTTTTTCCGCCCCCCAGAATACTTGCAGAAATACTGAGGATGGAATTTTACCAGACTGCTTTTAAATGCAGGTTTTTAAAGGTTACTTTGCTTAATCGTCTAGTTGTGCTAATGTAATAAGGCATTACCCTATTGCTACTTCTGTCAGTCTGAGGCATTGCATTACAGCTGAAGTGTGTATTATTTAGCAGAACAGTTGTATGTGTTAACCAAAGGTTTATTTTTTCTTTTTTCCTCAAATCTTGTACAGCCATTAATGGTTATATGTACGGAAATCAGCCTGGCCTTCAGATGTGTAAAGGAAATGTGGTTTCTTGGCATTTGATGAGCGTGGGGTCAGAAGTCGATGTCCATGGAATATATTTTTCAGAAAATACATTCCTTATGAAAGGAACAAGACGGGATACAGCAAATCTGTTTCCACATACTTCTCTCACAGCTATTATGAAGCCTGACAGTGAAGGTAAGAGCTGTGGTTAGTGTTTGGCCGTTGTCCTGTACGCAGGTGTACCCGTCGGGGCTGCACCGCCAACCAGGCAGGTACCCCCGGCGGCTGTGCTGCCAACGGGGCGGTAGTGCCCGGTGCCCGCCGGCCTGCGGCCCCTCTGCAGCCAGGGCCCTGGGAAGCCAGGGAGGGCAGCTGCCTTCTTCCTTCCGCGTCTTTGCTTTGGCCACAGGCTGGCCCATTTATACAGAACCATATGGATAACGAGACACATCTAGCAGTAAATACTATCAGTGACTGCTGAAAGAAACTGTGTGAGAAGTGTTAATTTAGATGTTGTTAATTTGAGCCTTTGGGTGCTAGAACTTTGTAAAGCCTTGTTGCTTGCTCACAGGAAATAAGCTTTTAAAGCTCAGACCGTGATTTTTGCTAGCTCCTGTGTATGTGCTCATTTTAACGATCTCGAATAGCCATGATTTGCTAAGAATTTTCATCTTATTTGAGCAACAGCCTGTGTCTCAATCTCTAAACATCAAATTTGTACAGATAATAGAATTTCAATGTCTACTACTAATAGATTTTTGTCTTTCGTTTGTTTGTTCTATAACTTTTAGGAGTTTTTGAAGTGTCGTGTCTGACAACAGATCACTACACAGGGGGCATGAAGCAGAAATACTCAGTGAAGCAATGCCACTGGTGGAATGTGGACCCCACACTGTATTTGCGTGAAAAAACTTACTACATTGCTGCAGTGGAAGTGGAATGGGACTATTCTCCTAACAGGACATGGGAATTTGAGCGGCATCAGTTTCATGAAGAAAGGTAAGTATGTGGAATATACATGAGATGAGAAAATAAAAATGAAGAAAGGAGCAGCCCTTTTCCTCCTAGAAATCCAGGCATTTTGAGACACATTTTCTGTACATAAGTATTTCCAGGGACCGCTTGAATCTGAGGTCCTTCCCCAGTAATGTTGCCACGTAGCTCTGAACAAGACAGGATCATGTTCCGAAAATGGTCCACACAAATCTGAGCCACCTGCAGAACTTAATGGATCCTGGATGTTGCCTGTGTGTTTATGTTTTACCAGTGTTGACACAGACATTGATGTGGAATGCTTAAAGCCTTCATTACGCTGCAGATACGCTGAGTACTTCGTCCTTTGGTGGTTTTCTTACTGTGTGTAACATGTCCTTGTCTGTTGTCTATCTGAACTCTGAGCAGTGATCTTGAGCATTCACGCAGCAGTTTTCTCTTTTTTTTCAYTCCATTTCGTTATTTGAAGCAAGAAAAGATGTTTCTCTGTGATGAAACYCAGACATGTTTAAATAAAGCCTTAGCTTTGATGTATTCCGTGTATTCCCAGTACCTGGACCCCAATTAGTGGGAACTGAGTGCATCAAACACTTCAAGTCTGTTAGGAGAGCCTAAATAATGAATTGATTAATTTGTGTGTACTGTAGCTGCCCTATGTAGCTTCATTTGCCATTAGATTGTAACAGCCTGGATTTGTTTATTGGCTTAGATGTGTCATCATATTTATATATATTTTTTCTCATCATGATTGCACCTTTGCCCTGTGTAGCTGCCTTTTTCATACTACTGAGCACAAGTAGTAGAGACTGTGATGGTATCAGATTATTTTTAACTGTCTCCAGTCCCATGATCTCTGCAGAGACTTAGCCCCACGATACAGAAAGGGACCTAAGCAGGGCTTAGCAATTGTAAGATTGCACTTGTTGAAGGTACCAGCAGCCTGTGTAACCATGGGTCCACTGAGCTAAATTTTTGATTGATGGTTAAATGATACACCTGCAAAAGATGCTGTCAGACCCATGAAGAAATTTTTGACATATTCTCATGCCTCTCTTCTATTTTCACAGCCCTGGCAATCCATTTTTAAATAAAGATGACAAATTCATTGGTTCGAAATACAGAAAGGTTGTATATCGTGAGTTCACGGACCAGACATTCAGTACTCCCAAAGAGCGAGCAGAGGAGCAGCATCACCTAGGAATTCAAGGTACAGTCATCATGAAGCTCAGTTTCAGAACTAGGAAAAATACAATGAAACCAAACAGACGCTACTGAGCGTAATTCTACCCATACTATGTGCCTAAACCTATGTGGAATTGCTATTTACTCATCACTGTGTATTACATATTATAGTGCAAGCTTTACAAAAAAAAAAACACTTTGTTTTTGTCATAAGTCAGTGTTTTCAAAGTTGTCATAAAATTATGTAGCCACGTCTCAACTGATATACTGCAGATTTCCTGAACTTTGGAAAATCAGCCCTCTCTCAAGATGCCTAATTTCAGACACTAAAGTTTGCATATCATAGTGAATATATATTTTCCATGTCTAGCTTTCAGTTAAAATAATTAAACTACATCTCTGAACATTATTATTAAATAATTGAACTTGTATTTCTGAACATAATAAACCCGTTCGGCTCTGATCATTTGTAAAACCAGTTTAATTTTTCTTTTCAATCCACTAGGACCACTGCTTATGTCAAATGCTGGAGATAAAATTATAATTGTTTTTAAGAACTTGGCATCACGACCTTATTCTATACATGCTCATGGAGTGAAAACTGATAGTGATGTTGTTTCAGTAACTAACCCAGGTATCAAAAAATCCACTTGTTTAATTCTCATGGGTAACTTCATGCCTTGTAAGATCTAGCAAACTTTCAAGTTAGGATAGCATGAGATATACTTTTTTTAACATCAACTTCCTAAATTTTATGAAGCTGCTTAATATTTGTTTTCCTACATTTAAAATATTCCTGCTAATTATTGCTATATCTTAGCCCTAGGCAGATCAGTAGCTTTTCTTTGGTAGAGCTTGGCTTTGGTTATATAAGGAGAGTATGTTTTCTTTTAAAAGTTATTCTGTGATCTTTACAAAAGATATAATTAGTTTATTAAACTTGGTAAACTGGCCAGTGCAGTCACTGACAGGAACACTGGCAGGAGGAGTTAGGAATCTGTAGAAGGGCAATAACAATAAGAAATGAGCCAGTGCAGTAGTTGTGAAGAGGAAGTTCGACAGAAATAAGCCATAAATGAAAACAGCATCTATTTCAGCACAACCTCCCCCCCCCGCCCCCGCCGGAAAACGCACATGACTTGTTTGATACAGGTGAAACAAAAATATATATCTGGAAAATCCCTGAGAGATCGAGTTCTGGAAGAGGTGATCCACACTGCATTGCCTGGGCATACCATTCAGCTGTGGACATCATCAAGGTATGATGCAAACAGAAGTTCACAGATATAATGAAAGGAAGATGAGCTTGAAATGCTGTGCGCTTTCTCTGTCAAGTCTTTGTCCGCCCCCCCCATACCATATATTTGAATTGTCTCATGAACAATGCAGGAAAATCAGGACAGAATTAGCRAATCCCATTCTGCTGTGTTCTTACTCCTTAATTCGTTTGTTGTTTGTATACATCACCTTCGGATTCATTTTTAAAGCAAATATTTCATAGCTTTTTCTATATCTAATTAATCATGTATGTGCAACCATGGAACACAAATATGCCATTTTTCTACAAGTGCTCATTATCCTTACTTAACTGATCTTTTTTTTTAATTCAAATTAATGCTCATACTTCATAAATTGTAAAGACAAATGGAAAATTACTTAAGAGCGCTTTCATTTTGAAAGTGTAAAAGAAGTTTTGAATAGAAGACAACTCACCATTCTGAAACCTAAAACAGAATTGAAAACAAAAAAGAACAAGAAATAAAATGGATAAAAAAGTTTATGGACTATATAGCAAAGAACATGCACACACACAAAAAAAGTTACAGTTTATCTGTGGGTAGCAAATAAGAGAGACGAAATTATTTTCAGATACTGAAATTTGTTAAAATAATAAACATTTATGTCTGTTATTTAAAAATGCTTCTGCTTTTACTAGTCACATCTTGTAATTATTTGATTTTTTTTCATTTGTACTTTCAGGACACTTACAGTGGATTAATAGGCACACTTGTTGTGTGTCATAGACATTATCTGCCATCATTTCATGCCAAAAACAAAGTTCAATTTGCTCTTCTTTTTATGGTTTTTGATGAGAATGAGTCATGGTATTTGGAGGAAAATATTAAAACCTACTCTGCTAACCCACACCTTGTTGACAAAGAGGATGAGGAATTCCTCGAAAGTAATAAAATGCATGGTATGGTTCTAATTTAATAATTAAAAAAAAAAAACTCTATAAAGTTATATATTTCAAAGCACTATATATAAATTTGACTTTCTCATCTGTTGCAAATTTCTAGTTAAAGGGTGGAATGCCTGAGAAAAAATCACTTGCCTTATCTCAGAACATTGTAAATCTCCCTTTWAAAAAAAGGAAAAAGACAATACAAGGTCTGTCCTGAAAGTGCCTCCTGGTACAGCTTAGCCTTTACAAGGGGCCATGGGTAATACAGATGCTTGAAAGCAAGGCTGATGTYAGCAAGGATTCATAATAAGGGACATTTAACTATTTACTTTTAATTAAATATTCGAGATATTATCAGTTCCATTACTATTATGCTGCCTTTTTCTGTAGTAAGGAGATAATATATTACGTCAATGCAGTTATTTTAATAGATCGTTCAAAACAATTAATTTTGCCTAGTAGTAGTTTTAAATTCTTGCATTCTATTAAAGCCTTGAGAATAATATGACACAAAAAATCTTATTTATTTTCCTCTCTCTAGCCATTAATGGAAAAGTGTTTGGAAATTTGCAAGGTCTTACTATGCATGTTGGGGATAAAGTAAGCTGGTATTTGATGGGAATGGGCAACGAAGTAGATATTCACACAGCACACTTCCATGGCCACAGTTTTGATTACAAGGTAACAGGTCCTTTCTATGATTCTTTTTTGCCATGTTAAGAATGAGAGCTGGACCAAATACAGCGGCGAGTAACCCCATGTGAGATGTTAAGATGTTAAATATTAAGTAGCAGTTATGTAATACAACTTTATGGCATTTCAAATTTGATCAATACACATGGGAATCAGAGATTATCTGCCCGGGTTTATACTACAGAAACTTCATAATTTGCTCTAACAAGTTTGCTGTGAATTTTCATGTCTTCAGTAAGAGAACAAACAATTTTCCTTGTTTTTCCCTTCATCTGCTAGTTTTAGCACGTGCATTATGAAATCAGAGTCCTGTAGTAATGACATGCAATAGCCTGAATCTTTTCTTCAAACTGATGCCTAAATTTGATGGGTATATATACATTTAAGCTAGCATATGTTACTGCCACCTAGTGATGCCTCACTGTTCAACCCTTGTTTCTTTTCATCTGGCAGCAAACCGGAGTTTACCGGGCAGATGTGTTTGACCTGTTCCCTGGGACATTTCAGACGGTGGAGATGGTACCACAGAACCCGGGTACCTGGCTGTTACACTGCCACGTTACAGATCACATCCACGCAGGCATGGAAGTGACCTACACAGTGCTCCCGAAGGAAGGTAGGAGCTTAGCTCTCAGTAATGTTCGTTCTATTTAAAGAGGCAGCAAGGGCTTCACAGACGTGTCAGTAATGTTCGCAGAACCAGTTCAGGCAGTCAGCAGTACCTCATGGCATAAGACTGATGTATGTTGTAATATGTAGGCCAGAATCACAAATCAGCTAATATTTGCCTTAATGATACTCCTCAGAAAACAAAAGTAGCTGAACGACTACATCTTAAATGACAATTACTACAACATCCCACCACTGAAACTTACAATGGCACTTCTTCAATTTAAAAAAACTTAATGAGTTAAAATATTTCTGTACACTAAGTGTCCATAGTGTTAAACTCCATCTCAATCTTTAATTAAAAACAAAACCAAGAATGGGTAACTAAAGCTCAAGTCATCTTGCTCACTAGTTATGGTATGGAAGGATATTTTAGCCTTACAGGCACTTTGCTTTAACCAAACAAACAAAAACAAACCTGCAGTTCTGTCTTTGTATTCTTTGATTGTGTAAAAAGAATGTATATATAAAATAGAAAAAAAGGGCTATTAAACACAATGTACTTCTATACTGTTTTATAAACCATTGAGAGTTGCAGACTCTCCTGTGTTAAACTTGTGCAGATGATAGAAGAGCTGACAGAGTGAACTGAAAGAGATAAACAAATAGACTTTTACTATTAAGTAGACTCTACTACACTTTTTCCAGAGAAGCACTGCTTGGATTGTTCATACTGAGCTATCTACACACATTCCAGTACTATTCAGTGCATTTTTGAGGCAAAAGAAAAAAAAAAAAAGCCTTAACAAACAAAACCTCCTAACTCACAACATGTGAAAGGTATTGGGATCTGTCGTGTTTTATTTTGAACTGTTCGCCATATCCATGGAAAGATTAAATAGTTGTAATAAAAGTTAATTTTTTTCTCTTTACAGACAAATCATCTGTTTTCCAAGATCATTTAGTATCAATTAAAGTCTAATTAATGGTATAACAGGCACAACAGTATGAAAAAGACATGTTACCACAGCAGTTATCTGAGGTCTGTCTCGAGTGAGGCATTTCTTAGGAAACACAATCACCTGGGCATCCATATTAGCRTGGGTTTTTGAAGATTTCATTCAGTGGGCCTCCTCTAACCAAAGGATCACAGACTGAGACAACTGGATGGATACAACAGTTGTAAGGATATAAACCTACATAGTAGCAGTTTCGTGAAATRAAAAAAAAATATATCTTGCCTGCTATATAGACATTCTGAGTGACTCCTGATGTATGTTATTTAACTGCTGAGGAATTGTCATATATGCAAAGAATATGTACGAGACATGTAAAGTGTAAGTTCCTCTTTTATTTTTAAATTTGTAAATAAACCTGTGTGGCAGCAAAATTTGTTTGAAGTGGTTGTCCTAGATCTGATGTCACATTTTTACTAGTCAGCTATTAGTTGTTACAAGATGTGAAACAGGATGAGGGCTATCATTTGTGCCAGAGGTTCAATATTAATACATATATAAGATTCTAACAAAATAATCCTATATTTCCATTGAATTATTATATATATATGAATTATTATATATAGAATTTATCAAGCAATATACTTTAACATAGTGAAGCTAAGAGATGAGGTGGCAGACTGACTGTGGTTGCAGCAGCTGTTTGTCTTTCCATTACAAAAAACAAGAGGGGGCAGAGTTATGCTGAATTCAGGCTGATGACATTCAGGGAGCCTAAGGGTAAAATTCCGCAGCCGTCGCCTAGGACCTTTACCTGGACGCAGCTTAAGCCACGGCAGCAGTGCTGGTAGCAGCGTGGTGCTCTGCTGCACCCATCAAGCAGTAACTCTAAACAGATACATGCTAGCGCAGGACCAATTCTGGTCAAAAGCAAGTAGCATGTAGCTGCGTTTTATTAGCCCAGCTCTCCCCTCTGCTCCACTGATCCCTCGCCTGGGTAAACAACAGGGAGGTGTATGAGAGGGGCAAGAAYAGAAAACACGTCCATTCCAACCAACACCAGCACAAAGCAAATTGCTTCTCTGTATCAAAACAGGGCCTAAAGAAGCTCTTGAAGCCAGTCCAGCTCTGCTACTGAATTAGGTCATTGGTTTGGCTGTAACAGACACACCACACAGGAGAGTTCAACAGCTTTACTTTTTTTGATGTTTCATTCAGAGTACAGATGAGATATCCTTTGAATGCTAGCAGTTTAATTAACAAGACAGTTACTGAAACTGGATTTGATAGCACCACTGCCAGCTAATTAAGCTTTTAGATGGTTAAAGGAGCACACTACCATTGTTTTACTGAGGGTAAAGAAGGAAATAGGACAGAGGGTAAACATGGGGAGTAGGAGCAAGGGGAAACATCGAAAATAAGACTGAGGGTAGACACCGAAGAAGAATGGAGGGTAAACATTGGTAGTAGGACTGAAAGTAAACACCCAAGTACCACTGAGGGTAAACATCGGGTGTAGGAACGAGGGTAAACTTCGGGAGTAGGAATGAGATAGACACAGAAGTTTAACCGAGGATAAACAGGAAACTAGCACTGAGAGTAAACAGCAGGAGTATGAACAAGGGTAAACACAGAAGTATCACCGAGACTAAACATCAGGAATAGGACCAAGGGTAAACATCAAAGTACCACTGAGGGTAAACATCAGGAGTAGGTCTGAGGGTAAACGCTGGGAGTAGGTCTCAGGGTAGACATGGAAGCAGGACCCAGGGTACATGCTGAGAGAAGGAAGTAGTACTTCCATGTCTACCATCAGTCCTACTCCCAAAGTCTACCATCAGTCCTACTCGCAAAGTCTACCCTCAGTGGTACTTCTATGACTACCCTCAATGGTACTGCAACTGYCTACCCTCAGGCCTACTCCCAGTGTCTACCCTCTGTCCTATTGCCCATGTCTACCCTTAGTGGTACATCCATATTTACCCTTACTCAGGGTATCAGGGAATTTCTATGTTGCAAAATGAAGAAAAGGGCCTAGTTTCAGATGCAAGTCAAGCATATTTACTCACCAATTAGAGACATTCCCCCTTGATGATGATCCAGCTAACTAGCAGGGAATTAAGAGTGACACATGCTTTACTTCTAGCATACATTAAATGCTTTACTTCTAGCATACATTAAATGTGTCATGGTATTGTACAGTCAGTAGTTTTTAAGCACTTTGGCCATAAGTTTAGCTTCATTTAGGAGATAAGTGACCTACATCTGATAGCTGAACAGTTGTGCTTTTCACCTGACCAACCACCATAAAGTTTTACCTGACAGGAATTCCTTGGGATAGCCAAGTTCTATCAGTGTACAATAGTATTTTTTTTTCTATCAAAAGAGATGCTTAGCTTTAGCATGAGACGGTAGTTGTCATTCCATTAATAAGATTTCAACATGGCCATAGAGTGGCTAATGTGTAGAGTGAGTCCCACAAAGCTTTCTGTGTAGTTCTGCTGTTCCATTTCCTTTTTTATTCCAGTGCATTCTTGGTATTTGAGTGCATAGTAGATTTTTCACCAGCTTTAGGTCAATGGTTTCCTTTGGCTGCAGTGAATAAGATGTGGCAGGAAAAACGCTGCAGTTCCATCCTCTGGTATAACATTGAGGAAATCCCTTAGTTCCAGTTCCATAGTAACAACTGATAAAGCTTCTGTCCAGGGCAGGGAGTTTAAGATATTTTTGTTAAAACAAAGGAACAAAAACGCCATTAACAATGTGATTACTAACTGAAGTCATCAAATTATTGAAATATTATAACTGGAATCAAATTTGAGACCATTTGGGACCACACACAACTATGAAATAATCTCAAGTGTAACRGCATTTAAACAGAACTGCATATTAGAATGAAACCCTACCTCTATTCATCGGGTCTCCGTGTGGCACTAACGCTTACAGAATTCTGACCTGTTACTTCGTTTTGCACAAATTACAAAGGAAGCATTAGAATATACCACAGCATCCTAATTCAGAATAATTTGTAGTATGTGATGTTCTGTGAACAGCTTCTGAGATGCAGCTGGGTACAAGTTGAAACCCAGACAGTTCCATCTCCACATGAGGAAGAACTTCTTTCCTCTAAAGGTGACAAAGCCCTCAAACAGGTTGCCCAAAGAGGCTGTGGAGTCTCCTGCTCCGGAGATCTTCCAAACCCGCCTGGATGTCACAGAGGCCCTGTGCTCTGGGTGTCCCTGCGGGAGCAGGAGGGTTGGAYGGGATGATCATTACATGTGCCTTCCAACCTCAGTCATTCTGTGATTCTGTGATATCATGTTCTGATGTTTTTATTAATGCAAAGTTAATAAACATGCAAATATTGGTTCAAAGAAAAATCTGTCACTACAAGCTRGAAATTTCTGGTACAGCATGGTAACATGTTCCACGCCATGCAACCCAGCCATGTTGTTGTTCTGCCCTCAGAATGTATGACAGGGATAGTTTTGTTTTCATACAGTCTTCTTATTCTGTCAAAGACACACAAACTGAACCCTCAGCTGTGCATTATTACTGTCTTCCTACAAACATGTAACACTGGGACTATTTCAACTCAGGGTTAGTTTCTCTACAGCTTTGTTTCCACTGATCAAACAGCTGGGAGAACCCCCCTCCCCAACGCCAAAGATGAATGATACCAATTTCTTCTGGTTAATACTTCCAACTATCAATAACACAATGCAGTTTTTCAATCTATGGCTGAATCATAAAAAGACACTTAACACTCTATAGGATGATGAATAACAGCCTGCTGCCCATTGCTTAGAACCCTAGTCACTTAGCCTGGAACAAAAGCACTTACTGTTCCTGCTATTTGATAGCTTTTTGTGGTCTTCTTACTTATATAGAGGTAATACGAGGTAATGCTACCATTGTGAAATGTTCTGCACAATGCAGAATGCTGCCCAACTACCTAGATAGCTGCTGAGTGCTATTAGCTTTGTCCATGTAAAAGGGTCCCTTCTTTCTGCGCATTGCACTGATAGTCACTAGGCTGAACAATGCTCAGAGCACCGTGTGCCAAACAGCAGCTTCTTGAACCCAGCTGTCATCATAACATTTACCTTTAAGTGAGGAAATATGAACAGGACAGTAATTTCCAGTAAGTCTGGTTCTCTTGTAAAGTTCAGGAAGCAGCTTGTTCCACCACAGAGCCTAATTCAAAACATCAACAACAACAAACTAAAAGTGTGAACTAACAATGTCCAAAAGCCCAAAATACTCCCTAAAAAATACACCGAACTAAGACCAGATGCAAATGTAGGTAGGTTAAGATCAACTCAGGAATTAGTTTATATAATGATTTGAAATGCATATATAATGAATTTGAATTCTTGCATAAGTATTATTTTCAAATTTCACTGTCATCTTTTATACTTAAAACTTTAACCTCCCCCAAGTGCCTCTACAGAGAAGAATGCTTATAGTTTAGAACGTAAGTGTACATAATACATAGTAACACACTGAGATGCAGTAAGAAAATTAAGATTTTTCCTTCCAAACAACTCCATGCAAAATGGTAAGTGGTACATAATAAGAGAACTCTGCTCTGTCCTGATCTGTCAGTTGTTACAGTGACTTAAGTATTTTCTGTGTACTTTCTGTAAGAACAGAGAGGGGGAAAGGATTACTTCCCTTTTTCTTACAGACGGTAAGGCTTTTCTTCCACTTTTCTTCATGTTCAGTACTGTAACCTCACACTAAACTCTACTACTAACATGGAAACAACAAAGAAACTACCTTCAAATCTGAAAATATGCAGCAATTTGGTTTTGGAATGGAATACTGTTATCTCCAGGTGGTAGGGAATCAGCTTTCCTGATTCTAGCATGCAAAATCGCACAATTTATCAAGCAGCTGTGGGACAGCTCTTTCTGTTGAGAAAGTGGGACATAAATAATATAATTTCCTTAATGAATCAGTACCATCCCTAGGCCATAAGGTCAGATGTCACTGGACTGCCTAAAGAACATGTTTAAAAGTGGTTTTATTTGAAGGACCATCATTTCTCAGCTTATCACTGAAATCTGATATATTACACAATGCTGTCGAATATTACTTAGAATATTGACTGGTATTCTTTTCTGAGGCACTCTGCAATATAAATGACTATTTACTACAGTTAATATAAGCAGTCACACTTTTGTTAAGGAATTGTGAAAAATATATATAATTAAAATTAGTAGGGATTCAGCTATGAAATTTTAGTACAAAGTGAGAGGTTTGTAACAAGCTAAGCATTTAAGCCCTGAAAGCAGGGCTATCTGACCTCCTCAGATGTGCAGATGTAACAGGGAACAATGTTCCAAAGAAAAAAAAAAATTGCGCAAGTTTAACAGCAGCTCACCAGACTGTCATCTTTCAGTTCATGTTGAGCATACAGAACAACTGCATCAGGACATTTGTTCAAAAGCAGGTCGAGGGAATCCTCATACTTTCCTAGACGTGTACTGCAGAGAACACGGATGGTGAGGCCAACATTGCCATCCTCTGACAGAGGCTCCAAGAAAGGCAGAGCTGAAGCTACATTGATTGATTGACTACATAAAATAGACTGAAAACAAGAAGAAAAGCTATTTTTGGATTTAAGTCAAATTTTGCAAGGAAAATTAACCATACTTTTAAAACAAAAGCTTTCACTTATTGTAACAGTTTTAAAATAATATTACCTTTAAAGACAGTTACTGCTAACTGGGAAAGTAAGTGTGGAATAGACTGTAAATGAATATAGCATTGTAACTGACATATCCTTGAGGAACTTCTTGCTTCTGCAATTTCAATGTATCTTTTAGCTCCACTTGGATAACAGAATTCTTACCCTAGAAACAGCTTTATTATTACACCTTGTTCTGATAAACATGGCAGTATAGTTTGAGTGTTCTATAGACACCAAAGAAGACCTCAACCCGGCAGTTTTTATTGAGAAAGGCTGAAGTGCTAACAGTGTAAGTTTTGTGAGTTTTTCCCTCCAGTATACATAGATATTCAAACATAAATGATCACTTGCAGAACAGGTGCAAACTGCAAAACTCTCATACCTGTAGTTTTGAAATATCTTCAGGATAATCTTGATCAGATGGGGATCCCACTGCCATTATGGAAATTACCCAGGGGAAAATCAACCCGAAATGATTACAGGAATTTATCTATACAAGAAAAAAGTTTTAGTATCAGAAATCTTTCTGCTGTTACTGATCAATGTGAAACCCAATCAATGTGAAGAAAATTCAATTCTCAAATAGCATACTTTAGAAGAGCAGCTGCTTTTTTCTTTTGGTTCATATAGACTGGGTGAAGAATAAACTTAACATTGACTTATTTCTGTATTCCAGATTTCCAATTCAGAAAACTTTACAGTCATCCACTCACAGATTTTCCTCAGTGAGTCAGCTTTGTAAAATTTCAAAGACTCCACTGGACAAACTGTCCATTTAAGCCCTTACTCCTGTCCAGAATTGAAATTCCTGTTGGAAATTTACTTGTAAATGTACCCAAATTGTAAGAGTGACCTGAATCAGGAATATCTATTCGTTTAAATCCACACAATGTTCTATGTTTTCAGTCTTGCAGCTTTCAAACAACTGTTCAGAATTACATTACTCAAGATAGTATTTGAATGAGCTTTGGCTAGATGATGAAATCATAAAACTTTCTCTGAGCACACAGATGTACTTACAAGATCCTCTGTTGTTTTCAGTGGTTTGGTCTCAGGAAATTCCCTCTTTGATATTCTGCAAACATACTGACAAATTAACCTTAGTAAGAGTTTCTGAAGCGCTTCTTCCTGAGTGCATACTACAAGAAGAGCTTCCCAAAAATCCACTAAGAGCTGAGGGACAGTGTTTTCACTGCTACCGCACAATGTCTAAGAACAAAAACAAACAAACAAAAAACAAAAACAGCAACTTAGCACAGAATATGGCACTTATTAGTAACTGTAGTTAGAAGAAACAACAACAGTTTTTCACATTTTTAGCAGATGCAATGGTTGCTTTGTGTCCTGATGTACTTTTAATGGGTATGATTTTACACAGTACAGCAACAGACAAAGTAAAAAGGTTCTAGAATGATTTTAGGGAAATCAAGTCTAAATTACATTATTTGATTTCTTCTCACAGACTTACTCCACTATCAGAAATAATCTATTCAGCAAGCATTTACAGACTTGCTAAATTGAAGATTTAAATGTATCAATAGCTAAGCAGACACCTTCTAAAGAAACACCTTAATGGAAGGAAATAAATAAATATTGTGTAGCTCAGCAGGAGATATTGGTAAGAGCCACAGTGAAGATGCTTCAGGCCTTAACGTCTGATGTGTCAGGGATATGGATCTCTAAGAGTTAACTGGCTTCCAACTGGCTTAAAAAAAAAAACATTAGAATGAATCTGAGTTTCATGAATTTATATTTCCAATAAAAGTCTTTCAAAATAACAGATCTAGGGCCATGATATACTGAAGCACACACTGAAGTAATGTACCAAAGTATACATAATTTTGATTCAAAAGAACATTATTCACTGTAGAGAGCAAGAAAAGAGAGAGCAAGAAAAGAGAGAGCAAGAAAAGAGGTTGTCTGTTCCCACTCTGGATAAAAAAAACTTTGTTGACCAGAGAAAAATACTTTTCCATAGTCTGCAGAGTAAGAACTTCGTTTCAGAACTGACTTTTTCAGAAACAGGAGAGCAAAGCATTATAGATCTTCATAAATACTTAAGTCTGACTCTTTAGAAAAATGTGTTTTCGTCCTAATGATTTCTTCAAAAGGAGTCTATGGAAATGACTTATCAAAGTTCTGCTAAGCTGAAGGGGCGTTAGGAGTGAACTGAAAAAATATCTGAGACCAGGGTATTCCTTGTTAACATAACAGAGTCAAAACAAAGAGTTTAACTTTTTTTTTTTTTTTTTTTTTGTCTTGATTTAACCAGTATTTATCTTCAGAAGGTCTAGCTCCAACCCTTTACAATCATCTAGAAAAACTGGCTACCGCCCATCCCTCTCTTTCACAAGAAACCTTGGAATGTGTGGGAACAACAATATTGATGAGCAAAGCAGTCTGAGGTAACATAACTATGAAAAAAATAGAAGTAAAAAATAATCACAGTCTAACCTTGAAAAAGGTATCTGCTTCTTCCAGTTCCATTTTACTGTTCTCATATAAAGCCACAATGGCAGCCACCAGTAACCCAGGCTGTGTCTTCTTCAGATGAACAGCAAATTCAGTCGGAATAACAATTCCTTCCTTGTGCTGTCTCAAGAGCTTTGGCTGCCCAATGAAGCCAAAGGCCAGTACCGTCTATGGACATAGATATAAGTCATGTGAAGAATTCAATTCACATATCAAGCAACCCACCAAACTCAGTATTTATTCTGGTAATCAAGCTTACTGATTAAACAAAGGGAAGCTGAGAGAATTAAATAAATTCTACAGTTTATCGAAAAAGTTTTCCAGAGACCAACCTCTAACCTATGTGCTGAACACTGGCTGCTAAATGTTATGTCACTGTCCTGAATACTGGAAGTACTGGACTGTTCAGAGTTAGATGGAATTCATGGCTTTGTAAATTCTGCACACTTAGTAAGACTCTGCCAGGATAAGACTACTCTTGCTGCAAAGTGAACTGTACAGTCCCAGCATATGCCAGCCCTCAAGCCCAAGTCTGTGCTTGCAGACATTCAGCAGAGCCTAGACAGCATACCAGGAGGAAAATGAAGAGAGACTGAAAGGCTCTCATATGGTGAAACACAACCACAAGCCAAGAAGTATTCACACTGTTTACAAGGGGTGAATAGCTCATGGTTTAAGCATCATACTTCCTTATAGGAGCCCATCTCACGCTTATACATCATCAGATCTCCCATTTTCAGAGCCATGAAAGCCTTGGTAAGTGTTAGGACCACTGATGGCACGATCTTTTCTGTCTTCTGAAGATAACTCATGGCTGTTGAAGGGCAGACATTTCTCATGCAGGGAGTGCAGATGATATGTGGCAGCTGGACAGGTTCAGTAAGATAGAATATTTGAATAATTTTAGTTGTCAATTCCTGTTTAAAAAAAAAAAAAGGCCATTTAACGGTTTCATCCTCTCCAGATACAGTCTTTCACAGCATATAAAAACAGCACTTACAGACAGCTTTGCTATCAAACCAGAGCTATCAAATCCTGCCTCCTACCTTCCTGGTAAAAGTAAAGGAACCTTGAGAACAGATCAGTCCATACTATGGTGGATGAGCACATCCACCACAGTGAATCCGTTTTACCAATCTGTACAGTTTATCAGTTTTCAAAATAAGAGTTTGCTCTGTTACATGAAGAGGATTTAAAGAAATGGGGGATGATAGAAAGTTGATAAACTTTCCTAGTTTGGCATTATCTCCAGGTATAATTGGAAGCCAGATCATTAGGAATATGTATCTCAAGTGCTTGATAGTGGTCAGAAGTACCACAATTTTCTCTTTACAGTTACTGAAATTGCTTACTCTTTTGTAAATATAAGAAGGAAGAGAAAAAAAAAMCTGTAAAACTAAATATACAGCCTATCTGTTTCAAAGGAAACTCGATACATAAAATTAGAAAATAAAATTAGTTCTCAAAACTAGAACTAAAGCAGTAGATGAAGAAAAAAAAAAGCTTCATTTTTCTACCTGACTTAATTCTTCATTTAAATCTTCATTAAGAGAGTGAGTTAAGTAAAATATAAATCCTCTTTCATATTTCTGTTTTTCATCACCTTGTGAAACTACTCTCTCTAAAACTTCCATCATGGATAAACCAGACATTCTGTAGTAAGGCAAAGCAAGGTGGTAATCCTTTGTGTCAAACCTGAAAGCAACAAATAGGAAGAGGCAACATGAAGTTAAGGGCAACAGCTTTGCCACTGCTCTTTTTAAGAATTAAAATAATGCACACACAGGCAATATTTAGACATGCTGAACAGAAAACCAGTAAGCTGTTTTGGTAGAATTTAAGTGCTAACATAAAATAAATAATAATATATTTTAAATTTTAGGGTTGCATGAATGGAAACAAAAGTACAGACAAAAGCGTCACTTTGACATCCAAAACATATACCTGCTGTAGCAGTCTCCTAGAAAAGCACAGCTTTCTCTAAATGCTGTTAGAAGTTCTTCTTTATCATCTGCTTTAAAGAAACCGGGGTCCATTATAGCTGCTCTGACTAATAAGTGAGCTTCACTTAAAAGATGGATGCAACTCTCAGTTTTTACATTTTCATATGTTCTACTATAATCCACCTAGAACAGATGTTGCATATATTTAGGTTTTTGTCAGAAATAAACAATATACAGGAACAAATGTAGAGGACAACAGCTATGTGAAATAGCATACAGACTACTCATGAAAAATACATTACAGTATATGTAGCAATAAAATCCAGAGATTATATTACAATACTTTAGTCACCAAACAACAAATGCAGGAGCTGGACAATACCATTTCTCTATAAAGCTGGACAGTCGAAACAGTGTTTACAATATATAAATTCCAGCCAGATTCTGAATCAGGATTTTTTCTGGATTTGATGCCGCCAGTCTTTCTGGAACTAGAGAGGAAGAAAAAAAATGAGTTTTCAGTGTCAAAATAAACATTATGTAGACAAAAACAAGCCATGATTTGACAGTCTAAATGCATAAATAAATATGTTTGAGCATTTTAAAATTCAGTTGTGAATTTAACACAATGGACAATGCATGCTCATAAATCAGAGACAGCATGGTTAGGAACCATCAAGTACATCTCTGCCTGTATTTTAACATCAGGTAGTATTATATACTTCCACAGAGATGAGTAATTCAAACTAGCTAAGATATATACTTATTTTCTGTAAGGACTGACTGTACTTTTACTCCTGCAGCTCCATTAAAGTGTTTACCATGACATGGGGTAAGAAAGTACATGAATGCTTTTAGTATAATACATTGGTTTAGTCTAATATATATTTAATGCCCTAAAGTTAAAATGCTGCTGGAAATTACAGACTCCTCCTCTTCATATTTTACTAATATTTAATCTTTTTTAAAAAGAATGACGGTCTCAAGTAGACTAGCACTTGTTCAACTGATTTTTACAGGAGGTACAAAACATTTCTTCCTAAAATGCTAACTATGAACTTTGAAAAAATTCAAATAGTAGAAGAAAGCATGTCTTCATTTTCTGCTAATACATATTTTGCTAGCTTGTAATTTTAGTAGTCATATATTTTTCAAGAGAATTATTTTGAGTCACAGTACTGTTCTGCAAACTATTTCCAGAACCACCTTTTCACAGAGGATCCTCCTTCCAACTCCAACACCCAGAAATTCAACACTGATATCTCCCCCAAAGACACAAATCCTTACAGCATCCTCCTTGTAGGTTTTCTTCTTTCAGTAATATCTTCTGTGTCGGCCTTAATCAGAAGTATTACATGGTTTTTGAAATGACAGATAGCTCTTGGTCCTATAAAAAGCTGCATTCTTAATGTGCAGACATCTAGTGACACAGGTGGACAAGCCTATAAAGAACAGCAACTGTTTTGTGATTTCAGCTAGTATATACCACGATTCTCTAAATGAAAAGATATATGAGAAAAAATGTAGTTTTATGTCTAATTACACGACAGAAAAATATTCACAGCCTTTCCCAACTTTGAGTGCTTAACTTAAGCAAGAATTGGCAACTGCAGCTGCAGTTCTAGCTATATCTCAAAATAACTAAGCCTGAGTTTGGTGCCTAACATGGACCACTTAAATCCAAATGAATTTGACAAAATTGTAAAAGACTGCCTAACATTGTTTTAAAAATCCCATTTCAGTTGCTTATATTACTTAACTCTAGCGGTAACAATAAGCAAGGGAATATATTTCTGTTTTCTGAATTTCAACCTTAACTTGTTCAATATGTGCTTCTCAGCCAAGACTTACCATATCCTCTACAAGGAGCTGAGCTACAAATGTAAAAATGCAACCTTATTTATCCAACACACTCTGAATTTATAAGAAGGTAAAACACTGTATTTACAAATTAACGCTTTTCAAGAAACCTTAGATTTTTTTTGCAGACTTGGTTACTCACACCACTGCACTGGATAAAAGTTACTGAGTTTAAGAGGCAGGGGACCACATTGGTGCCTGGCTTGGAAGGAGGCCAGAAACTGTCACGAGCCAGACAGAAATAGACAAAGACAGCTCTGAAACCCATGTGAAAATCAGCTAGACTAATGCTTTCACGTGTCATACTCTAGACTAGAGTACACCCATCAATCACCTGCATTGCCCCTTGCCTCACTGGAGGAAATGATGGACTAAATGTAATCCACAGAGAAAACATGAAAAGTTGAGATTGAGAGGGGTCAATAAAGGGTTTTTATGTCTTTCTATTCTTTATCGCAATACCTGAATCAGTGATTGGAGCTTTCTGTTAGCAGGAAAAAAAAAACATTGAACAAAAATTTCCCTGCAATAACACCTTCACTACATTCCTGCCTCTCTCATATCACAGTCTCTATGGAAAGCAAAGAAAAAAGTTTAAAGTTTAAAAAAAGTAAAAGTTTATCATTTGATAACTTTACAACACCTCTCCCGTGCTATGACTTTACGTCTCCTGTCTACATGTTCAAAGAAAAATCTTACATGCTAGCTTAAAATCCATTTCAGTACGTTTTTATTAACATTTATCTTGTTCTTTATAATTCAGAAGATTATTGATGTAAGTGATGCGGAAGCGGAAAAGTCTAGACTTGGAAAAGATAAAAAGCCTTCTGTAAAAAACACCCTAAGTACCTGCTAAATAGACCTGCTCAAAGGTCTCTGCTGTCTTACGAAGACTCACATTTAAAGTACATCTGAGTGGGAAAAAAAAAAAAACCCCAACCCATGGGCTTCAAGACATATAGGCTTTACAGACACTATCAGCTGCAATCAAGGAAAACTGCGCACTCTTCTTTCCAATCTATAAACAAAGTATGGAATTTGGTTTAAAATATATGTTCTTTATGGCTTTTAATGGATTTGGAAACATTCTACTAATATTCTAGATCTCAAAAGCCAATAGTAGATTATGTTTTACTGGTATATTTGTAGACCATTAAAATGTAGTTTGTCATGAATTAAAGTCAAATAGTAGTTATAGATATTACTTTAATGTTTGAACCAAAAAAAAAAAAAAAAAGGAAAGCATAGGTAAAGCATACGGAAACTAAGCGCCACACTACTGCTTGCATTTTTAACTTTTCACTGGGTACAAGACAACGAAGTGCACCTTCACAGTCGTATCAATGTACGGATCCTCATCACGAGCTGCTGCTGCACTGCATCGCACTGTGAAACACTGTAAGTTCTCACTAAATGGAAAAAAAAGAAACTACATTGATTACAACAACGAAGAAAGAAAAAGTTTGACTGGAAGCAACTGACTAGTATAAAGAATCAGGTAATTTTCCCTAAATGGGCCTTGGAGCACAGGCTGGAAGGCATGCTGTGCTGCCACAAAGACCTATGCAGAAGTTCCAGGAGAAGCTATGAAAGATATATTTTAGAGACAATAAAGAAAAGCAGATAGGAAGGTAGCAATACCATTAGCAAATTCATAAACATAGTACCTTGTAATGACATGCAGGAATTGTGGAGTGAGCACTGCCTGCTCTGACTTTTCTGAATAGTAGTAAGTAGAGATCAGTTCTACTAACTTCCCAACAGAGTAGAGGTATCCAACATGAGGTAAAGAGAAAAAGCAAAAGAGACTCAATAGCTCTCTCTCGTTCTCAGTTTCTCCATGGGCTTTCACAGAACTACCTGGATGTAACAACAAAAAAGGCATTTCATATACTCGACAGATCCAAACCTTGCAACTCCTTGGTAAGCCTAACATCTGAAAGACAAACTCAGAGCAGAGCTGCATGAGTTCCAGCTTGGTTTTGTACTTAGATACAGAAGAGAAGAAGAACTAAATAAGTATCAGTGTACAGGTCTAAAAAATTTAATTTGCAAGTCATAAGTAATCTCATTTGAAGACAATTCTAACAAAAGAATGGATGTGTCACTGAGCAAAGAAACTTCACAGATGCAACAGTATGTAGGAGTCTGGCCAGACTAGTCAGAAGTAGGTGCCCATAGACCAAACGGTCACCCTGATCATGTACAAGTCCTTGCGAGTTTATTTATAAAGCTGTTTTGGGAAGTAAAAGCCATGTCCAGATTCTACAGATTTGTGGATCTCTTGCTGAAAACTAAATCACAACAGATCAGTTAGCTGGAGCTGAATGGCAAATAGATCATTGAGTTGGGTCAGCTGCAACTTGTATGAGCATTTGCCATTTAATAGAACAGATAAAACCACAAAATAAGCAAGTAGACGGTAAAGGTATTGGATTACGTTTTTTAATGTTTCTGCTTGAGCTTAAGTTAGTGTGTGTTAGTAACCAGTTAAGATGTGAATCTCTTCTGTTTTTAACAGGTAACTTGTATATTAACAATTACTAAGGTTTACCATTCTAATTTCCACTGTTAAAACTAATGAGAAGTGGTGTAGGATCTCATGATGACATGGAGAATAAATATATTTACAGAATGTTGAGTGGCTATTTTGTGAAGTAAAATTAAGGAGAACAGAACTGATAAAAACAGATCTAGATGACTTCTTTTGACATGATGGACTAACATTTTATTTTAAGGTTTCTACAGAATTCAGAGAAATGTCAGCATTTTTTTTAATAGAAGCTCAGTAAATTATTGAATAGGGAAGAAAAAAGATCTTATTAAAAAATATTCTGATATTCTGACGGKAACAGAGTCCAAAAGACCTTAGCATATATACTCCCTTTCCCGTATCCCTTGTGGCAGAGATCATAATGCAGATATGAATGCATACCTACCTGTCTGGTACATAGGAAGCAGCTGAAGAGAGTGCAACTTTGTGTCTTCACAAAAGCCAAAAGGCGACTGGTCAGGTGTAAACCGTCTAGAAGGAAAAAGCAAAAAGAACAACACGGGATGTTGATTTAAAAAAAAAAAAAAAAAAAAAAAAAAAAAA
>NW_020455643.1:48697-69207 GCF_003342845.1 Nothoprocta perdicaria | reverse complement strand
AAAAAAGGAAAGGGGAGGGAGGGGGAAAAAAAAGAAGAGGGCAGAGAGGGCAGAGAACCCACATTTCCAGATACTCTGGACAAGCAAGCAGCAATAATAGCCATAGCTAAAGTTTTAACACTCTTGACACTCTTGTTATTGTGCACTACTGAGCTCTCCTGTTACTCTGCCTACTCTTTATCTAATTAGCATGACGATGCTAACAAGCAAGGTCACATATAAAAGACTATTCCAAACGCTTGCAATCAAAAAATCTTCTTTGCCTACAAGATGACTACATGTTAAAGTTTAAATTCATTGAAAGATAGGTTGTCATTGGTTTGAGTCTTTTTCCCTCCTTTTCATTYGACTGAACCATACACAAAACAGTCCATCTTCAGTCCTGTATTTCCTCCCTAGCACTCAATGTGTCATTTCTTCCCCTGCTTTGCTTTGAAATTCATCAGTGGACTGTGACATTGATTATTCTTCAACTTTGGATGAACATTTAATGGTTTTCATACTAACAAAACAGTGTCCTTTCTTGGTGCTTAAGGTATTTGATAAAATCTGTTCTTACAGATGGACAAAAGAAGAGCATAGTTCTTTCAGACGTACCTAAATCAGGTAACGGTTCATCTGAGGCTGATGAATGCTACAGCATAAATAAAGCATAGGTTTAGTCAGCTGTGCCCCGATTACAATTTCACAGCTTTAAAAGGACTGTTCGTTTTCTTGTACATTATCCTTTAAAGCAGCCTTCTCTATACAACAACTGCTTCAGAAGATGATGTGTAAAATCTGGCTTTAGGGGTTCAACAAGCAAACAATTACAAAAATTATGCTGACAAATGGCAACTCCTCTTGATATCTCACAAGAGTTGCCATGAATGCTCTTCGCAAGATATAAGGAAGCAACGTAGAAAGCAGACAATGTTTAAGCATCACCAAAACTGCAAAATCATTAAAGTTCCATGGCATTTCAAGGAGARTAACTGGTCACATTCCTCAAACAAAATATGGCTTCGGATACACATGACCAAAAATGTTTCACCATTTTGGCAATTCTGCATTTATGCAGTGCAGTATCCTTTATAAATAGTCTCAAAGTCAAAACATCAGAATCATATCTTCAAGAAGATACGAACAAATGTGAATGTAAATGAAATAAGATGTGAATCTTGGCTTCTTAGAAGTATTAGGATACATGTATATACAGCCTATAAAAGAAAAACACATCTTTAATACCTGAAAAGCAGATACCGCACTTGGAAGTACTCTGTACCTTCTGTAGCTAATCCTGTTGATTCCAGCACRATGGGTATCTCACATGACTTACTTTCTTCCCCAAGCAGTTCCACTGGCTTCTGACAGATGACAAATTCATCTGTCTCAAGCTGCACAGTATGCTCTGAAGGGCCATCATCTTTCATACCTTTGAACAATGAAAATGATACATTCATTGTTCAAAACAGTTCCAATAAGAAACTGAGGTGGTACATTAAATACTCCAGTTGCCTAATTAGGGGTCTCRTTCAAACGCTTAGAACATGAAGAGAGCTGGACCTGAAGACAGGAACAGTCTTTCATTTAAAGCCTCAACTGCCATAACACCTAGAAGTCTTGACTCACACACACACACAAAAAAAAAAAAGKCCCACACATAAACTGCTCAATATAAGGCAAGACTCAAATAATCTGTGCTCTATATGGCAAGCTATCAAATAAGAAAAAGCTGAGAATGATCAGAAAGGTTTTAATCTGGGAAAGACCCAGCTATGATAGAATGCTAGGTCTCCTTAAACTCACTTATGATCCAGAAAGCATATTCTTGATTTTAATTAATATAGAATCATAGAATGCCGAAGGTTGGAAGGGACCTCAGAGGTCATCGAGTCCAAYAGCCCTGCTCACGCAGGGTCACCTAGAGCACGTGGCACAGGGCTGCATCCAAGCGGGTTTTAAAGATCTCCAAAGAAGGAGACTCCATAACCTCTCTGGGCAACCTGTTCCAGTGCTCTGTCAACCTCACAGTGAAGAAATGCTTCCTTAAGTTCCTGTGGAACTTTTGGTGCTTCAGTTTGAAGCCATTTCCTCTAGTCCTATCACTGTCCACCACTGAAAAGAAGCCGCCCCCCTCCTCCTCACTGCCTCCCTTGAGGTATTTATACACGCTGATCAGGTCCCCCCTCAGCCTCCTCTTCTCCAGGCTGAACAGGCCCAGCTCTCTCAGCCTTTGCTAATATGGCAGATGTTCCAGGCCTCTGATCATCCTGGTAGCCCTGCGCTGGACTCTCTCCAGCAGCTCCACATCCCTCTTGTACTGGGGAGCCCAGAACTGGACGCAGTACTCCAGATGTGGCCTCACCAGGGCTGAGTAGAGGGGGATGATCACTTCCCTCAATGTGCTGGAGACGCTTTTCTTAATGCACCCCAGGATCCCGTTGGCCTTCTTGGCCACCAGGGCACACTGCTGCCTCATGGTCAACTTGTTGTCCACCATGACACCCAGGTCCCTCTCTGCGGGGCTGCTCTCCAGCAGGTCCACCCCTAATCTGTACTGGTGTCCAGGGTTATTCCTCCCCAAGTGCAGGACCCTGCACTTGCCCCTGTTGAACCTCATGAGGTTTCTCGCCGCCCAGTCCTCCAGTCTGTCCAGGTCCCTCTGGATGGCAGCACAGCCCTCAGGGCTATCAGCTACTCCACCCAGTTTGGTATCGTCAGCAAACTTGCTGAGGGAGCACTCCAGCCCTTCCTCCAGGTCGTTAATGAATAAGTTGAACAGGACCGGACCGAGAACTGACCCCTGGGGGACACCACTAAGTACAGGCCTCCAGCTGGACTCCGCACCATTGACAACCACTCTCTGCACCCTGCCATCGAGGCAATTCCTAATCCACCTCCCCGTCCACACATCTATCCCACACCTTTGGAGCTTGCCCAGGAGGATGCTGTGAGGGACAGTGTCAAAAGCCTTGCTCAAATCCAGATAGATGACATCCACCGCTCTGCCCTCATCTATCCAGCTAGATATTCCTTCGTAGAAGGTGATCAGGTTAGTCAAGCAGGATTTCCCCTTGGTGAATCCATGCTGGCTACTCCTGAGCACCTTCTTCTGCTCCATGTGTCTGGAGAGAGCAGCCAGGATGAGCTGCTCCATCACTTTCCTGGGGATGGAGGTGAGGCTCACGGGCCTGTAGTTACTCGRGTCCTCCTTCTTGCCTTTTTTGAAGACTGGAGTGATGTTGGCTTTCTTCCAGTCCTCCGGCACCTCCCCCGTTCTCCAGGACCTTCGAAAGATGATGGCGAGCGGCTCGGCTAGGACATCTGCCAGTTCCCGCAACACTCTGGGGTGCATCCCATCAGGGCCCATGGATTTGTGGGTGTCGAGGCTCCCTAGATGCTCTCTGACCCACTCTTCCTCTACCCAAGGCAAGCCTTCCTCTCTCTGGCTCTCTTCCTGTGTCCCTAGGGGCTGGGATTCTAGAGGGCTGCCCCTGACAAACACGGAAGCAAAGGCAGCATTCAGCAGCTCTGCTTTGTCCGTGTTTTTTGTAACCAGGGTACCCACCCCATTCACTATTGGACCCACGTTCTCCCTGACCTTCCTTTTGTTATTGATATATTTGATATATATAAATTTGATATATATAAATTTGATATATATAAATTTGATATATATAAATTTGATATATATAAATTTAAGTAATTTTATGTAATTTTAAGTAATAAAAATTAGAGGCATGAAACTATTCTCTGAATTAAGATCTGTCTTCTGTCAATGAGAAAAATTCCAGCCTGCACTCTCCCTATCTGGAAAGTCTTTTTTTAAGCTTTTTTTCCTAGGTAAAGTTTCCACTTCTAAAATAACATCTTTTCATTTTTAATTTTTTCAATTACAAATGAACAACTTTTTGACAAACAACAATTTAAAGACTTTTTTCCATCTTTTCAGAGAGGCAGAAGGTGATTTATACAAGCACAAGTTGCTTGCAATATGGGAGAATACAGCCTACTAACTTAAGCAGTAATCCATTTCTAGGTTTTCTAAGAGTTTATAGCAAACCCCAAAAGAAAACAAAATGCTGAAAAGAGACATGCTTACTCCCTCCTCACCCAGGTTCCGATCTTGAAAATAGGTGCAGAAGTGTACAGGTGTTGCCATAAAATCCCATCTAAAATATCGAATCACGGAATCATTAAGGTTGGAAGGGACCTCTAGAGATCATTTARTCCCCCTGCACGTGCAGGGTCACTTAGAGCATGTTACACAGGCTGCATCCAAGTGGGTTTTAAAGATCCCTTCATAAGGAGGCTCCACAACCTCTCCAGGCAGCCTGTTCCAGGGTTCTGTCACCCTCACTCTCAAGAAATTTTTCCAAGTTCCATGCGTACACCAATAATCATGATCTACTTTGTAGTTCATGAATCGCATTCTGTATTGGCCTCCCACTTCTTACTTTGAAGAGA
Source organism: Nothoprocta perdicaria (assembly GCF_003342845.1). Lineage (NCBI taxonomy): Eukaryota > Metazoa > Chordata > Aves > Tinamiformes > Tinamidae > Nothoprocta > Nothoprocta perdicaria. The sequence continues at coordinate 64,758 of NW_020455643.1, read as the reverse complement.
CATTGGGACAGTGTTATCGATGGAAAAAAAAAAACTCTGAATGCAGCACACAGAACTACAACCACTTGGATGTGGCCTTTGATGGCATCACAGAACAGACATAATCCTGTGGCTACAGAGCTTGTACTATCCTGCAAGTGTCTGCAGAGCAAAGGCATATTTGTTTTAGGCCTTGTCTCTAACTACAGGCAGTACAACACGTCCTAAAATATTCAAGGTAACAGTCATACGACTATCTGGAAATATTTTTTGAGGGGTAACAATTTTTATGGAACTACTTTGAAAGTAACAAGAATCAGTTAAAAGATTCTAGCACATATATTTATATGTAGACTCTTCACTTACCTCTGTCCACAGGTGCCTGCAGTGTATTAGCATCACATGCACGTTGCCCCATGCTGTCCGTATCTTGCTGGGCCAGTTCCAGTTTCAGCATCAGGACATCCAGCTCCGTTGTTACGGCTATATATCTGCTACAAAATGCAACTTCAGCTGGAATTACATTATCAATGTGTAAAATTAAGGAGCGTTCAAAATCCAAAACAGTGAAGTTTGGGTTTATGACCAGGTATTTCAAACTGAACATAACCAGTTTATTTTTGCAGCCCACAAGAAGATTTCCATTCACAGGACAACACGAAACGCACAGTGGAGGATCTGAAAGTGGCATTTCCACAATTGACATCTGTTCTTTCAAGGCCTCAGTGTATGACTCTTCCATCTTGTGACCCACCATGCGGACGCACACGCGAGGGCTCCCAGATGACATGCATCTCCAGTTCGTGTATGCTCTTAAGAAAGTTGCTTTGTTTTTCTCTTCAATTGTTACCACATAGTCTCCTGCAGAGAATGGTAGCACCGTTAGCGGCCTTCGAGCCCCCAGTCCAGCACCGCAACCCGCCCGAGCCCCGTGCCCTGCACCGGTACTGTCCCTGTGATCCGCCCGAGCCCTCCGCGGCATCCGGGCGACCCCCCGCGGCGCCGGCGCAAACCTGCGCGGCTGTGCGCCATGCGCAGCACGGCTCCCAGCGTGGCGAAGGAGCCCAGAGGCTCGCAGCGGCCCTGCTCGCGCACGGCGAACACCTCCACCCCGCAGCTGGCCGCCGCACAGGCCACAAAGAGTTCGTCCTGGCCACAGCAAAAGTGCGCCGGCTCCTGCTTGCAGGGCACCACCTGCTGCGACCCGAAAGGGTGCAGGTTGTAGAGCTGCACCATGGCCGCCTCAGTGGCCGCGCCGCCGGGTACAGCCGCACTTCCGCAGCGCGGAGCTGAGCGTGACGGCGCCTGCGCGCACGGCTGCGCCTGCTCCCTGTGCCGCGGTGCTCGGGCCGTTGCTGGGCGGTGTCTCCGCGAGCTCGGTGCCACGTTGGCGCCCTCCGGGACCCTCCCGGTTCGCACGGGACGTCGCTCTGCGTAGGCGGCACCTAGCGCTGGGCTGGGAGGCGCCTMGCGAATGCAGCTCTTGGTCAATGTGCAGTATGTTCCGAGTCGATCCCCTTGCGGTGGGTGGGGTAGGCGGCTCAGAGCGGGGTTAGGCCGTAGTGGCAGCAGCCGAGCACGGGTTGCTCTGGTTGGACTTATTTCAGTATCCTAGATGCAAAAACAAAGGCATTTTTTTTTCTTTAGAACTTCATAAACTGCATACATGGGATGCTATACAAATCCTAGTTACTAGTATTTCTGAAAATAATTTATTTCAGGGTATCTTTAGCATATGTAGTAAAAAAATTAGACTGTTTCCTCTTCTAATTTTATGTAACATATAGAAATTTTCTCACCTTTTCAGGATTCAGAACAATTCCAATTCAGTGGACCACCAGTCTTTACCTGAGCTGACTGTCCTATGAGTTCAGTATTTCATAAATACCTGTAAAATTACTAAATATACTCTTAAAGAATATTCATAAAATACTTAGTTGCTCTAATAGAGCAACTTTGAAAAAATGACAAGGGTATTTTTAAACCAGATGTTAGATCTTTTATTTTTCCTTTTACCTTAAGGAAGTCAAAGGCATGGAACCTTTCCCGTTAGAAAATTTACTTTTTATGGAATGTCCCCCATTTTTTTTCTTTGGAAAATGTTAAGTYTTATGTTAACAATAAATTTAGGATGAAGTACTAGTTCCGTTCAAAAGTGCAATGGCATATAGTACAACTGTAGTCAAATGAATCACTTGTGTACAGTAGTATTAAGTGGTACCTCAAGAACTTCAAGAATTTTTACTTAAGTCTTTTGTGAAGCCAATCTCAAGGGGAGATCCTAAGAGCTCAGTCCGGTTCCTCGATATTGCGCAGACAGACTTGGAATAATCATAATGTTCCGAAACAACCTGAGTGGAAACAGTTTCCTGCTTGGGAGAAAGCAAAATGAAGGTAGGATATGTCATAGAACATGTCAATATCACAGAAAGTTAGACGTGACTTTCTGATTTATTTTACAATTTGCATATGCCTGGATGCCAACAAAAGGTACAAATTAAAATGGTACTTGCTTAGCGAGTATAGAACAGTAGGTAGAACTTTAAAGCTTTATTTGAAAAAATCAAACAAGTGAACAGGATTCTGAATTATTTTTGTTGTTGAAATACATTTTCAGACTTAAGTTTTCTTAATATTCTTCCCCTTCTTCAGCTTCTGCTTCCACTGAATCTACTCCAACTTCTTCATAATCTTTTTCAAGGGCAGCCAGATCTTCTCGAGCCTCAGAAAATTCTCCTTCCTCCATTCCTTCTCCAACATACCAGTGTACAAAGGCACGCTTAGCATACATGAGATCAAATTTATGGTCAAGACGAGCCCATGCTTCAGCAATAGCAGTTGTGTTACTCAGCATACACACAGCTCGTTGCACTTTTGCAAGGTCACCACCTGGCACCACAGTTGGAGGCTGATAGTTAATTCCCACCTTCAAGAAAAGAAAATAAAAACTTCTGCAGTGAATGCTAATCCTTCAAAACGTATTTCTGTCATTAATTTAAAAAAACACACCATAGTTATGAAGAAATAAACAAGCTTATCATTACTTTTTATCAAAACTGTTAACAAAATCCTAATTACAGGATCAAGTCAACTTGGACTAGCATTGAGATAGGCTGATCTATAGTATTGCTTTCCCTGCAGATTATGGTATGTAATGTGTAGGAACAAAAATGAGCCTAGAGGGACCATGGAAGAAACCAGTGAAAGTGAGAGCTAACTGTAGAGTCTAAGATAAAGGTCTGGTCTTTCCAAATCCTGAGTGTGTGGTTAATAGTTGGACAAAATCCTTGATGGAGAATCTGATATTGATCTGGTAAAAAGTCTACATTTGGGAGTTTAAAAAAAAAAACATACAAACAAAACAAAAAACTATTGCCCCAGCAGTAGAAGTGGGCCCTACTAAAGTTGTGTCATTGGAATACAGACCTAGCAGTTAACAGCATCTGTCATTTTAACATATCTTTAATTGTTTTGAGAAGTTACTTCATTGAAGTACTACTCAGATCACTGAAAACAGTGTTTTCAGTTTAACTAACTTTTGTCAAGTTTAACATATATAATAAAAATACAGTGTAATTATTCAGTAGTCATCTATTTGTAAACTGTTTTCACATCCTCAGTACTGCCTATGCATATAATTGTTACGTTTATGTTCATAACTTTATATGGAATTTTCATTCCTGTTGCAATAGCTAACATTTTAGAATGCTCAGAAGCAACGACATTATGATACTGTAGAATGATTGCCTTCAAATACTATGCAATTCCTAATACTTCCTATATCAGATAATTTCTAAGTTACGCAAGTACCTTGAATCCAGTTGGGCACCAATCCACAAACTGAATGGTTCGCTTAGTCTTGATAGTAGCAATAGCTGCATTAACATCTTTGGGAACAACATCACCTCTATATAGCATACAGCAGGCCATATACTTGCCATGACGAGGGTCACATTTTACCATTTGGTTGGCTGGTTCAAAACAAGCATTGGTAATTTCAGCCACTGATAACTGCTCATGGTATGCTTTTTCAGCAGAGATGACAGGGGCATATGTTGCAAGAGGAAAATGGATTCGTGGATATGGAACAAGGTTAGTCTGAAACTCTGTCAGATCTACATTGAGGGCTCCATCAAAACGCAAGGAGGCTGTGATGGAGGAGACAATTTGCCCAATTAGTCGATTTAAATTGGTATAAGTAGGCCGCTCAATATCAAGATTGCGACGACATATATCATAAATAGCTTCATTATCTACCATGAAAGCACAGTCTGAATGCTCCAATGTTGTGTGGGTAGTTAGAATTGAGTTGTAGGGTTCCACTACAGCAGTGGAAACCTGTGGTGCTGGATAAATTGCAAACTCTAATTTAGATTTTTTGCCGTAGTCAACAGAGAGCCTTTCCATGAGGAGAGATGCAAATCCTGAACCAGTGCCGCCTCCAAAACTGTGAAAGATAAGGAAACCTTGCAGCCCTGTACACAGATCAGCCTATAATGGGATAAAAAAAAAAAGGTAGGAGAAAAGAAAATGCTATTAATGACTTTGGAGATGGTAATATTAAATAAAAGTAATAGTAATAAGAATAATTTTTATTAGTTTTAGATTGTTATAATAAAAATACCGGCATCCTTGAAGTTGCATACCTTTTATTCAGAACTGCTAGTGTCTCTTTGTACCCTCTACTGAACATTAACAGTTTCGTGTGAAAGAGCTGAATTRGTCATTGATGTCACTTTAATACTACTGTAAGCAAGAACAGCTGTACACCACTATTAAATTAGAAAAAATATATAACTGGGTTACAGCGTTGGGAAAGCAAACAGATTCTATTCAAGCATGCAGTAAGTATCAAAGTGTTGAAAGCAAGTTTTTTGATGTTTCCTAATTTAACTAGTCAGGCAATCAGTTTTTCACTTTGAATTACATCATCATATGAATTTTTCCCAATATGATGTCAGAATATACTAGAAAAAATATTTTAAATTGCTAAACGTTCAACTAAGTCCTGAGGTTTAACGTACCAGAAATGTTTTGCATGATGCATAACAGCATGATTCAAGTTGAAAATAACAAAACATTAGTGTGTAATGCCATAACTACACTCATTTAGGGGATTTATAATGTTATGAGGAATCCTTAAAATACCTTCAGACAATGATGTTTCAGTTGTTTAAAAAAAGCTGTTTTTATGGAGTGAATAGTTATTTAACTCAGATGAGAGGGAGGTAGGGCAGGGAGATCAACTTAAAAATATTACCCATGCTTAAAAGCAAAGAACAGTATCAGTTATTTTAAATACTGACTTGTAGTGTAAATGCTTACCAGTTTGCGAATCCGATCTAGCACTAGATCAACAATCTCTTTTCCAATGGTATAATGGCCTCTGGCATAATTATTTGCTGCATCTTCCTTCCCAGTAATGAGCTGTTCAGGATGGAATAACTGCCTATATGTGCCTGTACGTACTTCATCTATGAATAAAGAAAATCAAAGTAACACAAGGACATAACACCGATCTGCTCAATTTTTTGTGCTGATAGTAACTACGTATTAAGTAAGCCTACAAGCCAAAATAAAATGTAGATGCTAGCTGTAGACACTGGCTATTCCTGCAGCTTGTTTAAATTATTGTAAATGATTGGCACAACTTCAGCCCCTTTGTTTAAAGGAAAACAGATGCTTCCAAAGCAATGTTTGAATTCATGAATATGGAGGTAGTTCAAAAAACTATATAGACAAGATTCTGAATAGAAATTAAACCAATCTCTATATACAATACAGCAATTTAGGGATTTTCCACAGGCTGTAAAACAGTTCATTTTTTCCAAGTGTTACCCTGAGAAAGACCATATTTCAATTCTTTCAGATTCAAAGAAGTGAAGAAAATAGCACTTCATATGAAAAATATTTGAAGTTTGGTACATACCAACTACAGTTGGCTCAAGGTCCACAAATACCGCTCTGGGAACATGTTTACCAGCTCCTGTCTCACTGAAGAAAGTGTTAAATGAATCATCTCCACCTCCAATAGTTTTATCACTGGGCATCTGACCATCAGGTTGGATCCCGTGTTCCAGACAATACAATTCCCAGCATGCATTGCCAATCTGAACACCAGCCTGACCGACATGGATAGATATGCATTCACGCTGCAAATTAAAAAAATAATTAAAACAGGGGGTACAGACATACCTGTCCTCCAGATGTAATTGTCATTAGTAACTAGTTATCTGGGGGCTTTATTACCATTATTCTTCTATTGCAATTATTGCCTGGCAATGTCTAAGTGGTGATAGTACTGATGAAATTGTCTGCTGCTGGGAAGACTGCACTTACCTCAGCTGACCTTGATAGAGGGTTTAGATTTTAGGGGCTATAGATGGCATATTTTGTATAAGCACATGGGATGAAAACACCATCCCTTACCATGCTGGATGCATATTGTTTCTTTGATATTCTTGCTATTTTTTTCACTTTTCTTTAATTGGAAGACTTCTATATATAGTAGTAACTCAAAATTTCTTCAATTTGTTGCCAGGTCATGCATACAGTAAACATTGCATGAACCTTCCCTGTATAGTATCTCATAATAATGCTTTATTTAATAATAAAGAGATATTCGGTCACTGACAATCTCTATGTGTTTGGATTCCTCTACTAACCTATCTCAGTGTCCCAATCAAGTGTCATCTGCCCACTTTTTATGAGCTTTGATAAAGCTAAGCATGTAGGTTGTATACATTTGTTCTCAATAAATTCTTTTCCCCCTCCTTACATCAGAAACTTAAATAACCTTCTAGCTGGTTGTTACCACATCTCTAGGAAAAGTGGAAGTGGAAAAGAAAAAAGTAGGGTGTTTGGACACATCTTTCCAATCTCGTCTCCTTGATTCCATGTTTTAATTCTCACCATCGTGGTTTTGTCAGTGAAATTAGCTGCCCTCATTTCCACGTCCATTCAGTCTGCCCCGTATTTCCATGGCTTTCTTGCCACCTGACCATTTCCAGCTTCCTGCTACTTGCCGACATGTGACTTTCTGGGCCTGAGGAAGAGGCGCCAAAGCTCAACCACCAATCCCGCCCCTTCGGCAATGCGCCTCTCGCCACCAAACGGCGCCACGCTATTGGCCGTCGCTCAGACTCCTCTCCTCTGATTGGCTGCGCACAACGCTCACAAGATTTGAAAACCAAGACAATCAAAGTGGAAGCATAACGGTTGGTTCATGACACCTCATTTCGTATCATCTCTTTGCTACTCGAGTCTGTTCGAGTGTTTTAGTCTGCTCCTTATCTTCCCTCTACTATTTAGTGCACCCGGCATGCTATTAAGAGCACTTCATTGCTTTTGTATACGCTCTCATCCAACTACATACGCACCCCTTTCCACACCTAACCTCCCCCGAACTGTTTTACACAAGTTTCTCTCCTCCCAAATCATTCCACCTTGCTGCTGCTGCAAAACCTCCTCACGGGTGCTCCCTACAAGTCTTGTTCCAGCACACGCAACCCTGAACTCCCCGGACCTGTCACAAAAGATGCGGTCCCCAATTCCCCTTCTCTCCCCAGTCACGAGGATCCCGTTTCCCACCATGTTGCCTTGCTGAGGTTAGGAGTTTCGGCTATGCCAGACCGCGTCCGCCTCTCTGCGCCGAACAGCACCAACTGTCAACGGTCACCCGCCTCGCGCCTCACGCCCGCGCGCCCTGCCTTCCCATTGGCTGGTTCCAGTACTGTGCGGCGGGGAATGGAGGCCTCTGATTAGCTGAGCGTCGTCGTCTTCCCACGTGGGGTGGTGGTTGTTACACTCTGGACTGCAGGCGCGCGGGCTGCTCGCGCCCCCCTGAGCGGGAAAGCGCTGAGGCGGTGCCGCGCGGCGGGCGTGGGGCTGGGCGCGGAGCCGGAGACCCCCGCGCTCCTTGAGGCGCTCATCTCGCCTCAGTGCGTGCCTTCTGCCCTCAGTGGGTGTCCTAGCGGGGACCAGCGGCGAGCGGTTGCTCTCGCACCGGCTCCGCAGGCTTCTGGAAGTGGCAATGGCAGCAGAGTGCTGCCCGGCTGGAGATGCTTCGTACCGCGGCCGGCTTGACGAGGTCGCGAGGAGGGTGCGGAGTGTSGGGGGCGGCGCGTGGTGTCCCTCCACAGCGGCCGCGAGGAAAAGTGCGGCGTGAGAGGCCGCAAGTGCCCTCCAGCGGTAGAAATGAGGCTTTCAGAGCAGAAGGTTTGATGCTTTCTGCGGGAGCTGCCGCACCACAGGCTTCAGCTGTGTCAGGCAAAACTTGGTGCTTTTCCAGTGTTCGGGGTGTACCCTCCTCGTGTGACCGCTACTGCATAGAGATTCCTCATGGTGGGTGCAGGAGGCTGCAACAGAGAGAAGACCGGGCTGGTCCGCAGAAATGCAGTAAATGCATTGTGAGTTTCTTTAGTAGGAGCAGGGATTATTGTCATGTAACACCAGTTATGCAAAGCAGTCTGAGAGATCTCATAGAGAAAAAATATATATAGCTAAAACTTTTATTTTTTTTATTGCATTTTCAGTCCAAATTGTAAAGTATTTCAGTCTAAATAGTTCTTTGTGCTTGTTCCAACCTTTGACTTTTTAACCTGGTCATTTCTTATTAATGGTCTTGTATGAAGGAATATTCAGTCCAGGTTGTTCTCTCTGATGAAGTTAGTGAAATTTGAAGAAAAAAATATTTTGTTCAGACGGCTGCCTGAAAGTAACAAATGCGGGGGGAGGAGGGGAAGCGTTACTTTAATCTTCAAACAATTCACATTCTATTCATGCAAACTATATTCTTGCTATGTATTCAAAAACCTACACTAAGCTGAAGATGCTCTTTGTTTCGGGGGTTTGCCCATAAGGCTTGATTTCAGATTCTTAGTAAGATCTCTCTGCAAGCAATTGGCAACCAACCATCCTTATGAAAGCTGCACTTAACCAATTGCAATTCTGAAAGCAGCCTAAAATTGAGATCAGTGCCTGGTACCTGCTAGTGTTGTGCTGCTTGTTTGTTCAGTGAAGACTGCCGTGATAAAAGATATCTTCATCATGGTGTTGATGGATCATCTGTCCTGAAGCTTCACTTAAGCAATGTGGCTAAGGACTGTGTTTAAGATGGTTTCATTTATCATGTGATCCTGTAAAGCCATGAGAGCTTTCAGATGGCTGCTTAGTTTCTGTGGTATTTTTTCTGGGTGCATGTGGATGCCTAGTCATTGTAAAATTTAAGACGGAGCCAGACTGTGGCACCAAGTCTGCAAGCTCTCTTATTTGCTAGATGATTCAAATCCTTATGTCTCTGTACAATGAGAGATGATGGCACCAGAAGAAGAAATTGTTGCAGTTCCATCTGTGTGCTTAGTTTGTGCTTAATAATATAATTAGTGTTTGGATTGCCGCTGAGTTGAATAAGTTCCCCAGTACATTATTTTTGTGATCCTTAATAATGGATAAATTTGAAAGTGATTGAAAGTTTTAAATAGTATTTTTCCCCCGTGTATTCCAGGCAGTCTGTTCTATTTTTTTTTCTTCATTTTTCTGCAAAACTTCCATGTTGAGAGAGCAAAATATTAGCAGTTCATGTGATTGCATGTGAATGAATTTCTTCATTTTTTGATACAGTAAAAATGCAACAGAAAAGGTAGATGTAGTGTGTTAGCTTTAATTCAGATTTTTAAATGAAAGCTACAGCATACTATTGTAGTTAGTTAAAAGTTAAATATTCTACATTAAAAATGCATATAGATACATATAGATAAATAATACTAAGTCATTACTAGCCCAAGTATATGAACTGGCTTATGTTCACCACTGCTTAACATGGTAACAGTTACAGTTCCAGAAACAGGACATTTGAAAATATACTCACTTCAGCATTTATAATTTGTTAATTCTCCTCATTTTTAAAGTTGCCAGATACCTTGCGTGTCTATGATAGAAATGCACCAGAGTCCTTGCTTTTATATATATGTACACACGTGTGTGTGTGTGTGTGTGTATATATAATGATTTTGAAATAAAAAAGTTGGTAAGATTTCTTTGCTAGTCAAAAAGTCAGTGTATGAGTTATATTAGAATGATGGGTAACTAAGCAAATTGGGCGGACTCTTAGGTAAAATCCTTGCTATGGTCATACAAAGCATGGAAAGGCTCAGATTTTTGGCAGTGGCCCTTTCCAAGAGGTGGTGCTTCTCATCAKCAGCAGCAGCAGTAGCAGCAGCAGCAGCAGTAGCAGCAGCAGCAGTGTTTATGTCTTTCCTTTGTAGCATCTTTTCAGCAACTAGCCTGAGTCTCCTAGACTTGTCGCTAATGCTTTTTGTCGCTGTTTTGTGCCTTTTCTTGTTCTGGAAGACAGGCAAAATGATATTTTCCAATATTGCTGAGAAGTCTTGAGCTATCTCTTGAGTATTAAAGGGGAAATCTGTAAGCTTGCATTTAGTCTTAAAAAAAAATCTGAAAGGACTTGATGTCTGATCACCACTTTATACGTAGCTACTAAACTTCTGATGAAGAAAATACAGTCATTTTAAAAACACAAACTATAAATTATATATAAACTATACCTAACGCTTAGGTATGTGTTAGTGTATGTTGATCTTCAACCACTGTGTGTTGATGTTCAAGGTGTTCTCAGCCATATGAATCATACCAGACACAAAAATAACCAAACTGAAGTATAACTGTGATTTTAAAGATGTCCAGGTCTATGTTTGTGGTCTGTAGAAAATCAGACAAGAAAAATCTTACAAGCATAGTATGAAATGCAAGAGAATTCACACTGAGGGGAAATAGCATGGGGATAGGAAGGAAGGAAGGAGGGAAGGAAGGAACGAACCTTGGTTTCTGAAGGACTTTTAATATTTAAAGCTGAATGCAGGGAGGAAGGGGACAGGCTGTTTTCACTGGTGGCCAGCGACAGGACGAGGGGTAATGGCCACAAGCTGAAGCACAGKAAGTTCCRTCTCCAGGTGAGGAGSAACTTCTTTACTGTTAGGGTGACAGAKCAGTGGAACAGGCTRCCCAGGGAGGTTGTGGAGTCTCCTTCTTTGGAGGTCTTCAAAACCCTCCTGGATGCCACCCTGTGTCACATGCTGTAGGTGTGCCTGCTTGAACAGGAAGGTTGGACTAGATGATCTGTAGAGGTCCCTTCCAACCTTAAATATTCTGTGATTCTGTGAATGTGAAGCAATATTAAATGTCAGGAGAGAGCAGTGAACTGTTTCAGTCATATTATTCTGAGTTCAAGACACTCTATTGTGAGTTTTTGTGGCACTGTGGATGTTGGAAGTAGAGTATTAGACTCTGCTCCCTTGATGGTCTCCTGGTTTGTCCAAAAACGGAATTCTGCAGCATGGATTGCCAGAGTAAGGAACCAAAAGCAAATAGTCTGGTTTGTAAAAGAAATTCGTTAGGAAAATTGCTGTGAATGAACTGTGTTTGCTACTTTGGGATTTGATAAATCTGCAAATCCTTGTAAGTTCTATCAGTTTTGTCCAGAAGTATATAGAAGTACTTTTATAAAATCATAGTCTTCTTTTCTTTTTGGAAATTTATAGCTTTATTATAAAAGTTGTAGTAGAAATTGTATTCGGTATTTGTGACCTTAAAATTTGAATGGACCAAAAGCAGAGGTTTAAAATTCCATCTTATATCATTGAATCTGTGAGAATTTCTCTGTAAATTCAAGAAAAGGCTTTTGCTTGAATAACATTTCTATTTGCAAGATCTCTTAGACTGAAATCAAAAGCAATTTTTAAAGGATGGAGAAACACCCTCTTAAAACAACCAAGAATTATGGCAATGCGTCTCTAAGAGACTGAACCATCTGTACTTTTTCAGTTTCGTATAACTGCAAATACTGTCTACAATCAATGTAGGAACTTTCACAGGTCTGTCTCAATACTGCAAAGCGATGCATGCTTTTAACTACCGCTGACCAAGGTGGTCTTCAGAATCCATGCAGGAACTTATAAATATACTSTATCTGTTACTAGTGCACCAAGTGCTTTTACCGAGCTACTCTGTAAATCAGACTACTATTTTGAGTTTTCACAAAACGCGATTGTGGCAGTCTGTGGGTATTTATTTCCTGGCGTCTTTCCAAACCCATGAGCARTATTACCCCGCTTATCACTGTTTATCACTGTTCGGGTTAATTGCACGCGTCCCACGTCACTGCCGATGTCCGGCGCGGGCCGCCCCGAGCAGTGGCCGAGGCGGGAAGACGGGGCCAGGCCGAGCCACCCGCTTTGCGCCGCCGATGCCTGATGGGGAAGCAAGGAAGACACTGCCCCCGTCGGGTTCGCGCTGTCGCTATTGGTCGGCATCCGCGCCTGTCCGGCGGCGATTGGCGGTGGCCATTTGTCAGTCAGGCCTGAGGCGCGGGGCGGTGCGAGGCCGGTCTGAGCGGTGCCAAGGCCGCCGCCATGTCGTGGAGGCCTTGCAAGTGAGGCGGGGGCGGTGGCGGCGTGCGGGCGGCCGGGCGCGCTGTGCTCGGTCGCCAGCGGCGGCCTCGGTGGCCGCTGGCTGCTCCATGGCTCGGCGGGCGCCTCCGGGCTGGCGGGCGCGGCAGAGAGCGTGGGGGGCCTGCGGCGCCTTCTGCCCGCCACGCCGGGCCTTCTAAGCCACTCCTGAGTCCCGCAGGGCGGGCGGCTCTGCCTTTGCTAGTCCCCTGCCACCTGCTCSGCAAACTGCTCAAGTGGTTCTGGCGATTGAGAACATGCAGTGTGGACAGGGGTTCTAGGTGTTAGGTTGCAAAGACACCAACGGGTAGCAATGCCGCGCTGCAGAGAAMGCATGAAATGTGATTTTCAAAAGACCTTGAGCAGTTACATGCTTGTTTAAGCGCGTATGAAGATTTTGCTGCCGCATGTTATTAAAAACAACCCTTGACTTGTTTGCTTTAACTTGAATGTGCATCTGACCTGTGACAGCAGGCCTTTCTATCCATTAGTTACCATTCCGGTGCAGGGGTTGTTAGGTGTTTCTTTTCATCAGAGAGGGAACCTGGCAGCTGGAAACTTACAGTGCAGATAAACAGTGTCAGTCCTTGTGTCAGGTTGGAGTAGCTGGTTATTTCTAAAGCTATATAAAGCACTGAAGAGGGATGTTAAGGTGTAATAGAAGTATAGGGAACTGTTTTGTTAGCTTTGCAACTCACAAGTATGTCTATTCCTCTTTGATGTCTCTTGTGGATCTATAGGAATGAAGTCATAAATACAACTGGTTATCGACACTTTTATGACCTTTCTCTTAGATCCAATAAACTGGTGTTTGAGAAGCACGTGGAAAGGCTACTGCGCCAACTGCAATTGGAAACATAACTACATCTGCAAGAATAATAGTAATTCTTAGTGTTGTTGACCAAGAAACTCCTGCAAGGGAATATATGATAAAACGTGCACRTACTTTAGTCAGTTATGTTGTCGACTCTTCTTCATTGTAATTTGATTAAATGAAATCATTGGAGATAAAAATGCAGAAAAATATAATTTAACATAAGGGTTTTTTTACTCTTTCCAGGTAAATATTATCACAATAAAATTGTTAGACCTAGGTTTATAAGTGGCCATCATTTAAATGGATGAAAATAGTGATTACAAAGAAATACCATTCAGTTATTATTCATTTTTGTTAAGTAATTGTCAATTAATTTATGTTGTGTCATTCTGCAGAAGTACTGCATGGGGGTGCTCACCACAAAACTTGCACACAGGAGACAGAAACTATTCACAGAATTCGTCTTCTGAGTTTTGCTCCCACCTTGGGTTAGAAGGCTCCTCCACTGGTGACACTTTTGGAACAAATGAGGAGGAGGCGGACTCAGCTATCTTATATGGAACTTTGCGAGGAACTATTGTTGGATTACGATACTACACAGGAGTTGTAAGTTCATGATAAATAATAAAGCAGAACAAAGAGCTGTGGCCAGCTTAAAAAAAAAAAAAAAAACTTTAATTATAAAATTTTCCATGATTTTTGACTAAGCGTAAGGTCAGTAGACCTTTATATTTGCCCCCCACCTCCACCTTGCTGTATTCAAAATTCTTCATGGGAAATATATAATATAAAACTTTATGTTTCAAAATACAATTAAAATACAAATCTGATTTGGTTATTTAGTAGATCACTCATCTGCTGGCTCAAAGCGACGGAAAGCAAGAAATTGTGTAGGTCCTTGAGCTGTTTAGGCTGACCAAAAGAGATGCATCTTCCTTTACAAAACAGGTTTTTAAAGACTTAAGTTCATTTGATGTGTGGGTGGTTGGATATAGTTCTTGCTCTCCAGAGTACTTTTTAAATTGCTGACATTAGTTTAATCTTTTGTAATGCTTTTGGTATTTTGAGTAAATTGTAGATTATTACTGTGACTGAACAAAATAATATGCTATATTAACTTTAAGTTTCAGGACATTTGAATAAGTGTATATTAAATATTTCTGCATGGGATCTTGTTTTTGTTAGGTTAATAACAATGAAATGGTTGCATTGCAAAGGGAGCCCAATAATCCCTATGATAAAAATGCTGTGAAAGTAAGGAATGTGAATGGAGACCAAGTAGGTCATATTAAAAAAGAACTAGCAGCAGCATTGGCAGGCATTATGGACAACAAACTAGCAGTAATTGAAGGGTAAGTGGGCAAATTATTATTTTAGTTCCATGAATATAAGCTAAAGGAAGCGTTTTGTTTTGACACCACTGTCTGAAAAATGAATTTGCTGCCCAGTGAGCAGTGAGCCAGTGCACAGGAGAGACATGCACAGGAGAGATGATTGCTTCTTTATTTTGGATTTGTGCAAGATGGAGTGCTCCATGATCTCCCACAAATTCAGCCCACACTACTGACTTTGTGAACTGTATATAAACACACAGTGAGCATCCCAAGTGCATCCCTCTTACACTAATTGGTTAGTAATTTACATACAATTATAATTTCCCTTAATTTTTGCAGTTATAATTCTGGCTCTTATTATGCATACTCAGGAGAATGGTTTTCACCTTCTTCACCTTCACCAGGGCAAGGATCTTTATGACCTCTGGGCATGACTTTTAGTTTTATAATGAAAGCAGTTCACTTAAGGATACATGGGCCTTGAGTTTTCTTATCGGCTTGCGAAGTGTTAAAAAAATTTCAGGTTTTAATGAGCAGCTCTAGGTTGTCCTTGATTAAAGAACGCTAACCGTCTGCTCTGTTTGGTCTACTAATAAGTTTTCTCCCATCCTACCAAGATAGAGAGAACATYTGTTCCACTTAAACAAGGTGAATCATCCCCATCCTGCAACAGTACTGGCATATTCTGAAAACTATTCCRATTACTCTCTTTTGGCAGAAACAACAGCTTACACTAATATGATGATCAAAGCTTCATTTTTTCAGACTGTTCACTCTCTTGAAGTATCTACATCTAAATTAGTTACATCTAATTCTTTCCCATATATGATAACATTCAGAGGTGCTAGTGTGACCAAATTCCTGAAGGAAAAGCCATTATGGAATCCTTAGACTGTGTGTGGTAGCATCTCTAGAAGGCTTTAGGTCTCATACTGCATAAGCTTGTCTGCTAAATTGTATCTTTTGAGTGAATATGAACACTTTGGAATACCTTTCACTGAAAAAATAGCAAGTTCATTGTAAAAGTTTTAAAAGTTTAAAGATTAATGAGGTATTCTGTCTTGTTTTTTGATTTTTAATAGGATTGTCCCTTATGGAGCAAAAAATGTCTTTACCATGCCTGTACAAATGAGTTTTTGGGGAAGAGAAGAAAACAAGGAAGCTGTGCTAGATCAGCTAAAAATGCATGGATTAAAATTGGCTCCTCCTTTGAAAGGTAAGTCTTGAACTTCTGGTTTTTAAAATACTGAACCTCCTACTCTTTGGAACAAATATTTAATCATAGAATCATAGAATGCCGAAGGTTGGAAGGGACCTCAGAGGTCATCRAGTGCAACTCCCCTGCTCATGCAGGGTCACCTAGAGCACGTGGCATAGGGCTGCATCCAAGCGGGTTTTAAAGATCTCCAAAGAAGGAGACTCCACAACCTCTCTGGGCAACCTGTTCCAGTGCTCTGTCACCCTCACAGT
>NW_020455643.1:29983-47392 GCF_003342845.1 Nothoprocta perdicaria | reverse complement strand
CATCAGGGCCCATGGATTTGTGGGTGTCGAGGCTCCCTAGATGCTCTCTGACCCACTCTTCCTCTACCCAAGGCAAGCCTTCATCTCTTTGGCTCTCTTCGTGTGTCCCTAGGGCCTGGGATTCTAGAGGGCTGCCCCTGACAAACACCGAAGCAAAGGCAGCATTCAGCAGCTCTGCTTTGTCCGTGTTTTTCGTGACCAGGGTACCCACCCCATTCACTATTGGACTCACGTTCTCCCTGACCTTCCTTTTGTTATTGATATATTTGAAGAAGTTTTTCTTGTTACTCTTAACATCCCGTGCCAGATTCAATTCCAATTGTGCCTTGGCTGTCCTTGTTGCATCCCTGCATTCCCTGACAACGTTCCTGTATTTCTCCCAAGTGGCCTGTTCTTTTTTTCCACATTCTATATATTGCTTTCTTCTGCTGGAGTTTTGTCAGGAGCTCTCTGCTCATCCACACAGGTCTCCTGCCCCCTCTGCCTGACTTCTTACGCATTGGGATGCACTGCTGCTGGGCATTGGGGAAATGCCGCTTGAAAACTAACCATCTCTCCTGGGCCCCTCTTCCTTCTAGAGCCCTAGCCCATGGGATCTTTCCCAGCAGGTCTCTGAAGAGGCTAAAGTTGGCCCTCCTGAAGTCCAGCGTGGCAAGGCTACTTACTGSCCTGCCTCCTCCTCRTTGGATCYTGAACTCCACCAGCTCGTGGTCACTGCAGCCAAGGTTACCCCCCACAATGGTTTGATCCTTATCGTAGTGTTGACATTCATAAACTTTTTTAACTTTAATTGGAGAAAAAAATGCAGAGCTTGCACTTTGTAATTTTTAGATTCAGAGGAACTGTACTTCTGCATCCTATGTTTTATAATAGCTGAGAGCAATTGGAGAGACATTTGAGCTACCTCAAAAATACATCATCATATCCTTAGTTGTCTTAAAAGCTGCCTAGGCCCCTGTGAC
This sequence comes from Nothoprocta perdicaria, assembly GCF_003342845.1. NCBI lineage: Eukaryota > Metazoa > Chordata > Aves > Tinamiformes > Tinamidae > Nothoprocta > Nothoprocta perdicaria. Next base: position 46,430 of record NW_020455643.1, on the reverse strand, counting down.
CTTAAACTCCTACTCCTCCCATATTCCCAGATCTGTCCCTTAGTTCGTGGCCTGAGGGTCCACAGCATTGGAGTAAGCATAGAAATATGTAAGCCTTGCAACTGAGGGATGAGATATGCCTTGATATTTACATATTAAGAAAGGTTTCTTTCATATGCTCATTTCTTGTGGCTGTGCCGTGCGTTGTCTGGAGCTCTGCAGGTTTGTTGACCTACTTTTAGTAAGTCTGCTTGTATCCTTAGTTTGTCAAGAGCATACCTTTGAATTTACCTTAAAATTGTTGGCCGACTTTTATGTCGGTTGCATTATTTTCAGGATTCTAAACCCATTGAGTTCTAAAGGACACATATATTGTATGTTGAATTACAGCAGTTTTCATTATTAATAGCAGTAAACATTTGATGTAAAATCAATTTTAATGGTTAATGTATACATTAATGTAAAACAAACTTTCAATTGTTTTAGGTTCTGTTGTGCGTAGCCGGAGAGGAATAGAGTTCGGAGTAAAATGCATTTTGTATTATCAGTCGATTGAGTAAAGCAACCTTTATGCAGCGGAACAATGTTTAAGAGTTAGAGATGCCATTTCAGAGGATCCCAAACCATAGTTCATTGCCTGTGAAACTTAAAAAGGCTTTTTTTTGCATGCCTTTGTAGCCAATCGTAAGTAAAAGATAATTTGAGACTAAAAGACAGATGGGAAAACATGCTGGTTGGGTGTTTTACAATACCTGTGTTCAGCACTATGCCTATGAGTCACTGAGGATTGACATAATTGAGATTATGTTGTCGTCATAACTTCTTCAAAATGTGATGTTTTTTTTGGCAAGGAGGTTTGGAATGTGATTTTGGATCAAAGTGGATCTCTGGAAAAACTGGACCAGCCTACAGCTCTCCAGTTCCTGCTGCTGTGCCCATGACAGCTGAACAGGTTTGCTTTTCTTACATTGTAAACACGAGAAAGGTAGTATTTTAACAGTGTTGGCCTTTTAAGTATTTATTAGTAAAATGTTGTTTGTGAAGTGGCACTCTGTCTCAGTAAGCAATTTTTTTTTCTTGTCTTTGAGCTACAAATTTCCCTTAAAGGTCACAGCCATATTGAACTTTTGAACTTTTTATTTCTTATACTGTAAGCAGAAATTTCAGYTATGAAAGCCTTGACTCCATTGGCATTTTGGGTTGTTTTGGTTGCTCATCAGTTCTCTGTATATGGTTATGGTTCTGTCTTTCTATTTCCTGATGTTTTACCAGATTACAAATACCTTAATCTTCTTCAATTCAAAATAAAAAGACCCCCTCCATACATGCTCCAATTTATCTAAAAATTTGATGAACAGTGACCTGTGAAGATTTTTTTTTTTTTTTTTAATATGGATACGTTAATTACTATACCTAGTATTGTTATAGGGATGTGACTATTACTAGCCATTTCCTCTCAGGCTCTTGCTTTTATTTGCCTGTGGGTGTCTTCGAAAAAAATAAGGTTAACTTTTATATTGCAGTAGCTAACAATGCCTTTGTCTGCTGTTTCAACTAAGCATAGTCCGACAACTCAGGTCTTGTATGGCAGGTCTGTGCTTATTACCATATGGCAGGCATAGAGTCACTGAACATTTAATGAGGTTGTATTTTGATTGCATTTTTTAAAATTCATTTCTACAGGTTAAAAGTGAGTTTGACAGATTGTTTGAGGATCTGAAGGAAGACGATAAAACTTGTGAAATGGAAGCRGCAAAGGTATTACTTAAGCTGGAAAACATTTTCTTTAAAAATATAAAAATTCTAATCTAGGTACATGTGTAGTTCTGTCATTTAGTCATATGAGTTGCTTGGATCACTAAAAAATTCAGTAGATGCAAAAGAATTTTTAAAAAGCATTTTTTTCTTTCAAAAATGSTAGGTGGTGTTTAAAGTGACAAAACAGGCATAACATCTGTCTTTAATTTACAGACTGTTGGAACCTTGTTGCTTCCCCATCAGAAGCAGGCTTTAGCTTGGATGGTTTCACGTGAGAACAGTAATGACTTGCCACCATTTTGGGAAGAGAGAAGTAATGTATACTACAATACACTTACAAATTTTTCAGTAAAGGAGCRACCAAAAAGCGTTCTTGGAGGAGTACTGGCTGATGATATGGGATTGGTAAAAATATTTTCACATTTTTACCAAGTTTGAATATTTTTATACAAATTGTGGGGTTTTTTCTTTTTCTTTTTTTTAAATTCATGAAATGTATAACATTGTTATATTATGCAGGGTAAAACGCTTACTACTATTGCATTGATTCTCACAAATTTTCAAGATGGCAAGCCTCTTCCTGTTCAAAAAAACACAAGTGATACAACTTACGAGGTGAGATGAAAGAAAAAGATAGTTCCACAGTTCGTTTAGCAATTAAGCAGTAACTTTATACACTGTGAACCTTTTGTACTTGGTATACTTTATGTCCGGGTATATCAAAGAAGAAGAATAGGACAGATTAGTTGCAAGTGGGTAGACTATGTTATTTCGAAGTACATGATTGAGCTATGGACTAGTGTTATCTTAGAGTATGGTTTTGAGTGTATTATAAGGAAAAATGAACTCAGAGACTTTGAAGGAAAAGAAATTTCATTGGTAATGTTGTGAATTCTTAATCTTTTAAATTTATATACTGTTATAAATGTATTAAAAAGCATAGTGTTAAAGTGTCATTTCTGGGAATGTGCATGCATGTTTTTTTCATGGTTTGGAAAGTTTCTGAAACACCTGAAATATCAAGCAGTGTCTCAGTACGAAAAAACAAACAAATTTATACTTTTGACAGATATTTTAAATGAAGAGGAGAAACAAGCAAAAATGGAAAATACAAGTATGCAAGCTCTTAGACAATGTAGTTGAAGTATTTCCTTTGTGACATTCATCTCTTATTTAATCTCAGGACCACAAACTAAAAGCTAAATACTATGATTGCCTGATTTATTGCACAGTATTTTCTAGCAGCATTAGGGATGGAATTTTTTCTTTTTTTTTTTTTTTTTTTAACACGTACTTGTCTAAAATTAACACAATAATATAAAATATTTACATTATTTACATTTGACCTCAGAATATTAAGGTGAAAATGTTATTAGTGTGTTTTCCAGGGCAGCTGTGTAGCCCGAGTTTTCATCCCTCTGCCTTTCTGAAGTTTCTTCTGAACTGTGTATGTGGCTACTAAGAAAAAGAAAAAAAAMCAGCTTTTTTCACCGTTATAACGTGGTGACTTGGCCTAGCTGCATACCACTGAACTATTTTTTTTTTCTTGTTTCGGAGCACTAATTCCTGGATAGCTAGTGTAATAATGTTATTGAACACTGTGTCCTATGGTTACATTAACAAATAAAACTTTCTCCTTAGGAGTTTTGTACTACCAGCTTGAAGAATGTTGGACCCCAATTATGCAAAGGTAACAGTAAACTATAAAGATACCAGTAATGTTTGCATAATGATGCAGTTACCTGAGGACCTCTTAGCCTGTGGTCATTTCTAGTATTGCAAACCACTTTGGTTTCACAGGTGTGTAAAAACTCCCTACAAACTAATTATTTCAGAGAAATATTTAAAATATGACTGAAAAGGAAATCTAGACATTGCAGTATGTTATCAGATCCAGGAGCTCTAACTAACTTACAGCAAAACTCTTGCTATAAGKGGGTTCTTTCAGTATCGGTGTTTTCTTACTGCATTTGTTTCTTGTATGCTATTTTTGGCGAAATGCTGAGGTTAGATTCTGGCCATTACCCCATGAAGACAGTGAATCACCCTCCCCTCCACTGAAGAAAAGCCTTTTTGTGACCATGTAAACAAGATGTACATATTTACAATGTTACCTTTTTTTTTAAACGTCAGTACTGTGCTTCATTTTGCGTGTTCTTTGCTCAACAGTTTGGTTTCTAACCATCTGCAAACTCGGTACATTTTTAATAACCTTGAAAATTAATAAGACTTTTCTTAAAACATTTTCATTTGTGATCTCAGTATCAATAACATTCATCACATGCAGAACAATTCAGGTTGTTCTAATGAAAATCTTTACTTTGTTGATCAGGTTACTCTAAAGTTGGTTTACAATCAAGCTGAAGAATATGCATGTTCTTATTCATAACTGTGCTTCTCTATGAAAAATCTTCTTTCTTTCTTTTTTTTTTTTTTTTTAATGAAGAATCTGGCAATGCAGTGAAGCCTGGTGTTTCTGGTGTTAAAACTCTTGAAACTATTCCATTGAAATTTTCAAGTACCCATCCAAACAGGTAGGCAACTCTAATGATCTTTGTCTTTTTGCTCATTTGTTAAAAATGATTGTTTTTACTTTTTTTGGTTAACCATAGCCAAATCCTTATTCCTGCTCTCTCCTTCAATGTCTTATACTTGTGCTTATGTATATCTTAAATATATTTGAATTAAATTAACTCATTAATTAGGCAGCACGCATAACTCGGATGTCTCCTTCAGCAGCAAAGGAGTCTTAAAACACCAGTGTCTATCATGAAAATATTGTTATGAAGTAATTTTTTCGTTTTAGTTTTCATTTTCCTCCCCCTCTCCCCCCCCTATGGTTAGCAAGTATTGTACAGGTATGCTTTTATCAGAAAAACACTTTAAGAGATGATGTTGTGAAGCATACTAATGTATTTTAGTCTTCCAACCACACTGACTTGTTCTTATTATAATAAATGTGAATATCAGTGATGATCTGTACTAATTTGTATGGGCTTCATTCACCCTTTAGTACTTTTTTCTTCCCCCTTTTTTCTGCCCTCCTTTAAAAAGAAAATTTGCAAATAATTTGCTTTGTATTTGATTATGCTCTTGAGGCTTATTATCTAAATTCAATCAGTAGTAAAGCTTCCTTTTTTTCTTCCTTAATATTGATATCTTAGAGAGAAAGCCAAAAAACCCAGGTATTCAAGAGGAGAGTCTGAAGAATGTCTGCCACTGCAAGCAGAAGGTAAGTTGCAGGGAATTCTATTTTTAACTTATTTGTAAAAAAACAAAAAAAAAAAAAAAAAAAAAAAAAAAAAACCCAAAAGTCAAGCCTTAATTAGTGACATGTATTCTCTTCCTTTCTCCAACAAAAATTGAAAAGCTCTGGAACTGGAAAATGAGTTAAAATTTTCACTGAATAAAAAAAAATACAACTAAGAAGGTTCTCTAAAGAGAAAATTTTACAAAAAAAAACGGTTTAGTCTTGTTTAATTTTTTCTTCAGCTCTGACAAGCTACGAACAAGATAGATGGTGAAAAACTGAATTAGTAATACTTTTAAAATTTGACAAAGATGCCGTCAGAATATTAGAACTGGAGAAATATCAAAGAAATAAGTGTATCTTTTGAGGTAGATGCCTGAAGTGTGATATTGAAAAGTATAATTTGTTGAGCTAAGTATTTTGTGTGAAAGAAAATGAAAGGCTAGAGGGTAGTGATCAGTGAACAGTTTAAGTTTAAAGTACTTGGATCAAAACTTGTACTAAGCCATTTTTGTAATTACTGGTAAACCATTTTTTTCTGAAAATTAATAACCTGAAGTGAGGAGTTATATTAGACAGTATTAAATGTATAAACACTACTAACACTACTTGTGTCAAATATGCAAAGTAATTTGTTTGGGTAACAGGTTTGAATTTTATGAAATATGTTATAAAAATAAATGCACACATATGTATATTGTAAATATCTGTATTTATCTGTTGGTTTGAGTTTTTTTCCTTCTTTTTTTTTCCTAGCAACTTCTTATAATAACCCAGAAGATACGGGCTTTGGCTCTGCTCTTCTAGTAGCAACTACTCCTTTAAAAAGAAAAAACAAGAGAAAGGGTAATGAAGAGATAAACAGATCATTCTAATTTCTCGGTATTAGTTTAAGTTGAAATATTGTATAGATATTACTTTATAAATGGAGCATATGTTTTCAGGGATTGCTTTGATACGATTCAAATTAAGAAATATAAACAGGGCTTCAGAAAAACATGCAAATTCTGTGAGCTTCTACTTTGCTTTAAAGTGGACTGTTATTACATATGACTTCTGTTTTCTCAGGTACTGCTAGCATTCAGTCTGTTGAGAAAAAATACACTGAAGATGGCCCCAGAACAACACTGATTATATGCCCACTGTCTGTCCTAAGCAACTGGATTGTAGGTTCTGTGATATTTTAATGTGTAAATGTTGTTTTGATGTTGCAGAGGTAGCATTGCATGTCTCATGCTTATAATATGATTTTCATTTTTCATGAAATATTTCTCTCCTATCAAAGCAGCTCTATTTGATAGACATTGTAGAAATGGAGTTCTACTTAAACAACAGTGCAATTCTACAAGTAACGAGGTATACTCTGTATAAAAGAGCCCTGTTTCTATTCTCCTGTTATGGCTTGGAGGGATTAATTTCCTTTGGTACTTCCGAAACTGTTGTGAGCTGATTTAGCTCTTCAAATTGGGTAGCAATGGAGGACATTTAAGAGCCACGTGCTACCTGTTGCATTCTCAAAATGAAGTTGTGGTTTACTGATGATGCATGTTTACTGACTTCTGTTGTTTATTAGAGATGTTTGGTAATTTGGTGTTTCTTTCTGGGAGTAGGTCTACTAGGAGGAAGAGGCTGAGGGACGCTTGCTTTGTTTCTGCATAAGTTATAGGTTTTCTGTTTTCATTCTATTTTCAGTGCAAATATTAAGGTGATACTCAGCTGTCAAATTATATTTTTATCTAAAAATCTTTGCTGCTTTTGCTTAGAACGTGAATAAGAAAACGAAAGAAACATTTCATTTAGGACTAGTGAAAAATAAAAATCATATAATTGGAACAGGCTGCCTAGAGAGGTGATGGAGATCTCCCCTTTGGAGATCTTCCAGACCTTCCTGGATGTGACCCTGTGCTATGTGCTCTGGGTGTCCCTGTTTGAGCATGGGGGGTTGGACTAGATGACCTCTAGTGGCCCCTTCCAACCTCAGTTGTTCTGTGATTCTATGAATGGGAAACTCTACAAATAGTATCAAAAAATATTCTTTTCATTTACTTGAAACGGAATGAAGTATTTTAAAAAAGTCAGTCTAATGTTTACTATATGCCAAGTGCTTGAGAGTACAGGTGTAAGGAACATAAGCCATGTGGGGTTTTTTTTTTTGTTTTTTTTTTAATACTTTGCTGAGTCATACAGTCATTTAGGCTGTGTTATCTGTCACGGTGCAGCTGTGTTGTGCAGGCTGAAGGTAAGCAGTGCATTGTAGTGTTGCATTTAATTTAAATCGCAAAAACAAAAACCTTAAGATGGTTAACTCGGTAGTGGGGAGAACATGTAAATGAATAGTAGAAGAATGAACAAAGAGGAGAGGAATACAGAAACTGAGAAAGAATACAGAAGCTCTCCCATTACGGTTTGGGAGAATCAGTGGTCTTTGAAGTGTTTGTACTACTTGATTGTGCATTAATATTTTGCAAGAAGCAGAAACATAGTCATCAGAATGTGACACTGTGTGTTACTAGCGACTGAGAGGAATGTTCCTGATCACACTTGTCACCTGTGAAACCCATATTGCTTTTGTTATATAAGCAGGCACAGAATATCAGAGTGCTAGGGAAATGGTGATTACTTAGACCAACTTTCTCAGGATTTTGTTCTAACAATCGTGTAGTGACACAGTATCTTCTGGGTGATACTTGATGATTTTCTTTTCAGAACCAGTTCGAACAACATACCAACCAAGATTTTCATCTGAATATTTATATTTATTATGGTTCTGACCGTAACAAAGACCCAGCAATTCTTTCAAAGCAAGATGTCGTATTGACAACATATAACGTTTTAGCTACTGACTATGGAGTAAGTAAATTTGAGAGTGTTCTGTGAAAATGCCATATTTGAGATCCCAGTGTTTGGGATAATACAGGCAGCATATCGGAAAGCTGTTCTGATAGATGGTCCAAAGGGCATAGCTGTAGTTTTGCTTCACATGCTTTCCTACAGGTTTGCTGTGGTGTTCTTTGCAGATAATTTTTGTGGAGAAAATGCTTTGCTGTAATTATGACAGCTTTCAGAAGAGACTTCTTAAGGATAAAAAAAGGGTGTGGAGTATAYAAGTTGCTCAAGTTCCGAGTGACATGAGACCTCTGTTTCTGCCTTCCCTGTATCAAGTTCTTGATTCCGTAGCTCTTGTGGCAAGCAGGGAAGATGTACCCTACACAGGCTGCAACCAAATAATCTATATGCATATGACATATTTTGAAAAGCGGTGTTTCCATTGAAATCACAACCATTTAAAAAGTCTGAACTGTAATGTAAACTTTATTTGATTTTGTGAATTCTGAGTAATCTTTCATAATTTTGTGCTGTGAAGCTTTTCCTTTGTTTTAGCCCCAAATCCCTTTTGCTGTAACTCATCCTTTGCCATAAAGGCTGAGGAGAACTCAGAGAATTTTACAGGAATCATTATAAGAATGAATACCTCAGTTTTACTCTTTGATTTTTTTATTTGATCTACTATTGATTGCAAAAAAAAAAATGTCATTTGAGTCAAAAGATAAAAATCACTGTATTTCAGATCAGAGACGATAGCCCATTACACAAAATCAAGTGGTTGAGAATTGTCTTGGATGAGGGACACACTATACGAAACCCAAATGCTCAGCAAACTAAAGCTGTCTTAAGTCTGGAGGCACAAAGAAGATGGGTACTTACAGGTAAAATATTTGACATAAGGAATTGCATCATAGAATAATAATTGCCTTGTGTTTTCCAGTAGGTGTTTTCATTTTGGGTTTTTTTTTTTTTTTTTTTTTTTTTCTGGGATATGCCTACTGTCTGTATATGTCATTTATTTTGAATGTTTGATGTGACTGTTTCAGTGCAGATGCAAACAAAAAGTACCTGTTTGTGTACTGGCACGTTAGTTCCGATTTATCGGGTTGTTGGAAGATTCCTGACATGTGCCATTAGCCTAGAAGCTATCTGGAAGCACACAGACATGATTCTTAAAGTTAACTTCAAGAAAATAATGGTGTAACTACTGATAAGGATGACAAGAAAAGATTTATCTTCCAAGGATTCCTAGCTTTGAGAGCCGTACTTCTCTCACTTGCATTCTCACTCACTTGTTCTCACTCACTTGTTTGAGTGCTTAAAAAATTAGTATGTATAAATAAATAAGAGGTCAAGCTAATTGTGAGAGTCCTTGTTGGCTCTTCATGATTTGGAAGAAGTATAGAGATTTCACTTTGACAAAAACTTCTTATTTTTAGACTCTTTGAGGTCTTACAGTCTTTTTTGTTTGTTTATATTTTGTTTAGGTACTCCTATTCAGAATTCTGTAAAGGATTTGTGGTCTCTCATTTCTTTTTTAAAACTGAAACCTTTTACTGATCGAGAGTGGTGGCACAGAACAATTCAGCGTCCAGTCACAATGGGAACTCCAGGAGGACTTAGGTATGAAATCTTTCCAGAGAGTTTATGAGAAGGCGTGACTGGTGACAGAAAGGCAGAGTGAAAAATTATCTTTTTCAAGTTTAAAAGTGAAATGTGTAATATATAATAAGAGTCCTTTCATATTTCATATTAATTGATTATATTTTATTACTGTGCTTGGATTTTGTAAACCGCAAAAAAACCCTCATGGTATTTTTTCTTAATGAAAATGGTCTGTGTATTTTTAGGCGTTTACAGTCACTGATTAAGAATATTACCCTTAGAAGAACTAAAAMAAGTAAAGTTAAAGGAAAACCTGTTTTGGAGTTACCGGAGCGTAAAGTGTTTATTCAGCATGTTACACTTACAGAGGAAGAGAGACAAATCTATCAATCTGTGAAGAATGAGAGCAAAGCTGCCATTAACAGGTAAATAGAAAGAAGACTTTCTGAATCTTGCAAGTTTGATAACACAAACCAGAGTTCCAGAAGTTCTGTTAATATTAGCTATAGTAGTAGAGTGTGTCAGTATGTATCAGTAATTGCAAATTACTAACAGCACCTGTTCAGATCTGAAATGAAGAAGAAATGATTGCTTAATTGTGTATTAGAAGTACTATCCATCTGAAAACAGAAGATAATGTTAGATGTATGAAGAAGGATTTTAAAATTTTTGACATTGCTCATTAGAATTTCCTTTAGTAGAACATGCTACTAGTAGCATTTTTTCCTTTTTTTTTCCGAAGAGTATTTGAGAAAACAGTTATTCGAACGAGACAGTGAAAATTAGTACTTCTAATAGCTGAACTTGATCCCGTGTGATGTCATCTGTTACTTTGGCTAGTATTTCATCCTCAAACCATAAAATTGTTGTTCAGATTTTTCAGTGAAGGAACTGTACTGGCTCACTATGCTGATATCCTTGGTGTCCTGCTCAGATTGAGGCAGCTTTGTTGTCATCCTCATCTTTGTACAAATACATCTAGTTTTTCAGCTGGTGAGTGAGTGTATTTAGTTTCTGCGTTTCTAAGGACAGGATTTTATTTTAGATTTAGAACACAAATGTGTGTGTGCATTTTCCGAGTTTTCTGTCCTTCCTGCTTTCAGCCTTCCTGCTCTCAGCTTGGATTACTGACCTTTTAGCTTTGTTGCCTATTACATCTTCTTCCTTTCCTACAGTAAGGTGTTTGAATATGTTTGAGAAATAAGTACTCAAGGACATACACAAATAAAAAGAAAGCAAGGAGGTGGCAGTGATAAAGGCTTAGAAGCAGAAGATTGTAATTTTTACAGCCCTTCACATAGACAACTGAAGTAAGATCTCTACAGAACCAACTGCAGAAAGCTTGTTAAAAAGCTGTGTATATGTTGTACTAAGTTAAAGAAGTGTTTTTGCTACTAATTTCTTCTTGCCTCATCAGAGAAAGGGCAGATGAGCTTGGGGAAATTCTTTGTAGATTGGAAGCCTTTTCAGAGGATATGATGCAAATTCAGTAGAACAGGAAACTAATGACTCTTTTGTAGGTCTAAGAAGAGGTGAACAGTGAGGACTGAAAGGAGAGTGGAACTTTATTTGGGTGAAATCAGATGTGTACTGCTACATGCATTTTAAAAAATGATACCCATTTCTTTCAGAAGAAAGTTCAGTCTATTTAAATAAGACTCTAAGAATTCACAGTTTTAATACCTCAAAAAATCCTATTTTGAGATGGGGTGGCTTAGGTGATATTTTTTCCTGGATACCAAAAGAACAGTGAGATTATGGTACAAAATATTTTTTTAGACAGTCAGTATTCAGCTTTCTGAAAAATACAGCTTGGAGGAGTCATTCATGGATCATTATTTTAATAATGAATTGGAAATTGACTAGTAATTACTAAGAATGATTTGAATTTATTTATTCATTTCTATGCAATACTAACTATGTTTCTGAGCAGTCTTTGCTATAAATAAAGTGACTTCCAACACCTCTGTAATATCATCGCTACCTAAACAGCTGCAGCATAAAATTGCTGCCTCCTATTAGGCATTATGTTACACATACACTCATCACTGAGCTGGAGGTCTAGGTTGCTCAAGTTTTAGTTTCCATTTTTCCAAATAAGATTACTCTTAGTATGTTTTGAAATAATAATTTAGAATTTTTGTTTGGTATTTGTCACTATAAAACATTGTTATAAATGTTTGTCCTAAAAGCATCATGAGTTTTTACACATTGTAGGCTAAATCCTTATTGTATAGGATTGTTATAACGGTGATTTGATCAGTGGAATTGTGCTGATGTGCACCGGTTTGGTCTGTTGTATGCAATTACAACTTTCAAGTATTTTTCTGTATTAGCAGGTAATGATACTCCAGAAGAACTACGTGAGATGTTAGTGAATAAATTGAAGTTGGTTCTGAGCACCGGTTCAGATGAAGAATGTGCAGTTTGTTTGGAATCACTGACTCTTCCTGTGATAACACACTGTGCACACGTGTTTTGTAAGCCGTGTATTTATGAAGTCATCAAAAGTGAACAGGTTGGATGTTTTACAGTTGTATATAATCGTAATACCCCCCCAAAAAAAAAAAAAAAAAAAAAAAAAACAGATACTACCAGAAACTCATCTAGCCTTTGGTCATTTTGAACTTGTCATCTTCTAGTGTATAAAAGCTACTAGCCTTGATATGGATAGATTCTCTCTCAAACAGAACAGTATTAAGGTGCATCATTATGTTCAAAAACTTCCTCCTTTGCACTGGTAGTTTTTGCCCTTTCTAGGATGCCTGTGGTTTCCGTTATTAATACAAATGGAAACATTAAACTAGCAGTGAGGAGTGGGATGTGAAACTGCTGACACAGAACTGTTGAGTGCAAAGATTTATCGTTTATTTTTTGCAAACTTCAAGGTAATTTATTTTTCAATAAATTTTCAACAAAGAACAACAGCAAAGCCTGAGTGCTGTCGTATTGAGGATGATTTCCTTTTTTTTTTTTTCTGAATCCATTAATTTTTTTTCCTTGATATTCGTAGGTTTTGGACTGTTGTCAAATTAGGGAGAGTTCATTTGTAAATACTATTATATCAGATTTCTCTGAGGCAGGAGGAATGAGAATGAGAACATGGTTTTGTTTCCATCTCTCCTGAGAGGGAGTTCTGACTCCTGCACTGCTACTCATTGCCAGGCTCTTAGCTGTCTGGATGTTCATACTGAGTAGCATACTGAGATGGCCTTTACAGCTTATCCTGAGATGCTCTGCTTTGCATGCACAGATTACTGTGTTAGTTGGGTCAGCTAGTTTGAAGTGGTTGAGCTTCCGGTCAAGAATTTTTCATGTCTGTCTCTTTGGTTCCCAAAGTCGTGTGTTTGTATAGTGCATGCAGTCTTATCTTAATTTTGTGCGTAGTCCCATGAAAATTTTTGCCTTAGCTAGAATTTACTTCGAAGAGAAGAGTTGTTGGTGTTACATCATTTTTAATTTCTCATGTTTGTGTGTGCGTCAGGGGAGAAGATGATACCCGGTTATCTGGCTCTCACAAAGCACATTTTGTCAGATTACTGAAACTTCCGTGCTTACTTTGAGGTCCAGGTTCAGGTTCATTCATTGCATACAGATGAGAATGATCTTCATTTTGAAAGGTGTTTTTTTTTTTTTTTTTTTTTTTCTTCTTTTCTGCATAGGAGATTAAGTAGTCATTTCCCCTTAGACCTAAGTTTTTGCTGGCTTTTAAGTCTTAAGCTGCCTATTTCAAATATAAGCATGATCTGGAAAAAGTAAGGAAAACTGAATAGAATCAACATTTTTAGCATTGCTACCTCTTAGCATGCTGCATTAATGGTCTAATATAATTATCTTGACTATGTTATATGACGGTGGAATACTCTTGAGGATTTTTTAATGGGTAGCAATATAACAGTTTCATAAAATGTGCTTTATAGTGGTGATCTTTAGTATTCGCTGTGATTGATGCACATTTTTTTAATGTTGTTTTGGCGATGGGTCTGGGTTTTTACCTTTTTTGTAGCCAAAGGCCAGTTGCCCTCTTTGTAGGAGTGAACTGCGAGTAGAGCATTTGATGGAATGTCCTTTAGAAGAGGAATTAGACTCCAGCAGTGGGAAGACGGATGGTCAGGAGTGGATATCCAGTTCTAAGGTACGTTATCTTTTGCTTTACTTTTGTTTAGTTCTGATTTTGTAGGGCTCTCTCTTAGAACTGTTATGTAAATAAGCCCATGTTTTAAATTACTGTTCAGAAGACTGCCCACCATGCCAAGATAGCACAGGAGAAAATGCATAATAAAATTGCAAACACATTTTGTGGCAGAGTACCCAGACGGAAAGAGTGCCTGTTGTATCTGGTACACATCTTTGTATGCATTTTGATGTGTACACATTAAATGAAACTTTCAGTAGTAGAAAGTTTTATCTTGTGTTTCTTTTTCTAGCAACACAGTAGTTTTGTAACCTTTAAAGCTGTTCTGTTTGTTAAGGAAAGTGAAAACGTTCTTGCTCAGAAATTCTTTCTCAGAAATTGACTAAAAAATAGACATTTTCTACACTAAAGAGGAAAAATGAATGAGCTCCACATACTTAATACAGGACCAGTCAGATTAACACAAGACGTTTAGCTCGTAAACTTGTTTTTCAAGGTCTGAAGCTTCTTCACTGTATATTTTCTGGCAAACATGATTTTTTTCTTGCTGTATTTCCAATATGTTTGTTGTTTTGAGATTATTTTTTCAGAACGTAACAGTAACCTAATTGCAAATTTAAATTAAAAACTTTTGAAATTACATTTTTAAATGTCTTTCCTAAAAATCTTTGTGTGGAGATCTCAGACAGATACTGTACTCTGAAATGAATCAAGGTTATTGTTCTTTCTTTGATTTTTTTTTTTTTTTCTTTTTTTAAAATTGATGCTGATGCTTCCCTCATTTACATTCTCTAGCGGTAGTTCATTACCTGAGGAAATTGCCTGTGTTCACTGCCTCTTAGCAAAGTCCCTGCTTATTTTTTCTCATGCTGCTCCTAAAAGTTGTTCTGCATGCTTCCTTGTCTTCTGCCATGCCCAGAAAAGGGCCTAGAGGTTATTTGTCTGTTTGCCTGTGTAGTCATGGGGGAAGTCTTTCTTGCTCATTGAGCTTTCCTGTAGTAGACACTCACCTTGTGGCTGTTCCTAGCTTGAGTCTTAGTATTTTAGTATTCTGAGTTCCAGCCTTTTTTTCTCTCTCTTTTTTTTTTTTTTCTTTTTTTTTTTTTCAATCTGCTCTGGGATTAGGGGAGTTGTTGGTTCCTGATGGTGGGAAATATGCCTAGAAAATAGGTTTGTTATCCTTCTTCCTCAAAGTCAGTAGTTTGTAACCATTAAAAGTGTTCCCCCTTAGTTTCCCCCTTGGGAAAATAAACTGATTCCATGTTACCTAGGATTAGCAGTTTTAAAAGATGCTACAGAAGGCTGGTATTTCAATTGATGTGAACCTGATCAAAAAACTTGATCTGCATAAGCCTTCCTTTGATTTCAGATAAATGCTCTAATGCATTCTTTAATAGAAGTACGGAAGGATAATCCAACTACTAAATGCCTGGTTGTTTCTCAGTTCACAACCTTCTTGTCGCTGATAGAAAATCCTTTGAAGTAAGTGGAACTGCTATCATTTTTAGTAAACACATACTCATTTAGAAAAGTTTCACAGCACTAGTTTCATTTTAGTTTTTCGTAAGTTCGGAAGATGGACATGTTACTAGAAAGCTTTGCCTAGTGACTTACAGCATGAATCTCATTCCTGTTCTTTTTAATGAATAACTCTTTAAATTCACAATTTAAAAAATGGATTTCAAATTAGAGATCAAGATTTGATTATGTGTGTTCCCTGTTTTCACCAAAAAAAGGAAAAAAGATTGTTGAATGTTACTGTTTTCTCTTCAGAAAATCAGGATTTTTGTTCACTCGTTTGGATGGATCCATGGCACAAAAAAAAAGAGAAGAAGTAATTCAGTGTTTCCAAAGCAGTCAAAGAGGATCTCCAACTATAATGCTTTTGTCCCTAAAAGCAGGTGGAGTTGGATTAAATCTGACAGCAGCTTCCCGGGTGTTTTTAATGGATCCTGTAAGTTGTTCATAATGATCTGACATAATATAAGTGAAGCTCCTTTGGTGTTATCATAGAGAAATACGGAAAGCCCTCTGAGGAGTTACACCATAGGTATCTCTTAAGGGCACACAGAGCTTTTTGTTGTTTCCCTGGTGCTTTGTTTTTCCTGTTATCAAAATGCTTCTATGTATGTTTTTACTTCCKGTGAATGGAAGGACTACTGGAGTGGTCACCTTGGAAGGAATAACCCCAGGCATCAGTACATATTAGGGGTTGACCTACTGAAGAGCAGCTCCACGGAGAGGGACCTGGGAGTCCTGGTGGACACCAAGTTAACCATGAGTGAGCAGTGTGCCCTCGTGGCCAAGAAGGCCAATGGGATCCTGGCCTGCATYAGGAGGAGCGTTGCCAGCAGGTCAAGGGAGGTGATTTCTGCCTCTCTGCTCAGCTCTGGTGAGGCTGCACATGGAGTACTGCGTGCAGTTCTGGGATCCCCACTATAAAAGGGACGTGGAGCTCCTAGAGAGGATCCAGCRGAGAGCTATGAAGATGATTAAAGGACTGGGACATCTCTCGTATGAGGAAAGACTGCRTGAGTTGGGCCTATTCAGCTTGGAGAAGTGAAGGCTGAGAGGGGATTTTGTTAACACATATAAATACACGAAGGGAGGTTGTAGGGAGGAAGGGGCCAAGCTTTTCTCAGTAGTGGCCAGTGATAGGACAGGGGGTAATGGGTGCAAGCTGAAACACAGGAGGTTCCATCTCCAGGTGAGGAGGAACTTCTTTACTGWSAGSGTGACAGAGCAGTGGAACAGGCTGTCCAGGGAGGTTGTGGAGTCTCCTACTCTGGAGGTCTTCAAAACCCGCCTGGATGCCACCCTGTGCCACATGCTGTAGGTGTGCCTGCTTGAGCAGGAAGGTTGGACTAGATGATCTCTAGAGGTCCCTTCCAACC
>NW_020455643.1:0-29463 GCF_003342845.1 Nothoprocta perdicaria | reverse complement strand
TTTTTTTTTTTTTTTTTTTTTTTTTTTTTAAGGAATTGGAAGGTGAGATAAATTCTCCAGTTTGATTTAACTTGAAAATAAAAGCAAAGTAAATGAAAATAATAAATTGTGACTGCAGACCAGATATCACATCTGGTATCACCAATAATAAAGTAGTACTAGCTTTGCAATCAAATTAGTGATAATAACAACATGGAGACAAAAATTATGTACTTATTAAACTAAAGGAATTATATATGAGTAGAAATTATGCAGAAGTTGCCTTGGAAAATTGTAATATATCTTAGAATATTATCATTGATTGTGGTATATCGTAGAAAGTATTGTTTCCATGTGCATTCTGTTAACTGCTTCCAGTCCTCTTAAGTGATTTTAGCCATCAGAGGCTTTTAAATAATTCCTGTTCAAAACTTCAGTAAGGTGCATACATATATTGAAAATATTATGTCATCAGCACGTGAATGGAGAAGCACTGCACTGTAGATGAACTAACCCCAGCCTGAGCCTGACACAAAAAAACCTCTCATGTTTAGAAACAGCTTTCTCGTTGTTTCTGCTGACAGGCTTGGAACCCTGCTGCAGAAGACCAGTGTTTTGACAGGTGCCAYAGACTGGGTCAGAAGTATGATGTCATTATTACTAAGGTAAGTTGGAAAATCATCTGTTTGAAATCTTAATGATCATGATTTTTTTTTCCTGAAAGGCTTTACTGTATTTTTAAATGTGATATCATATGTCTCACTAATAAACTTAACTGTGTTTGTGGTATGACTTTTGAAGTGGGGGCATTACATGTTATCTGTTTGCTCTGAAATAATAATTGTAGAAATCAGGTGTCCCCTCTGAGCTGTTTGGAGTGGCTAGGATGGTGCTGTTGTTGATGCCTAGACTGGTTGTTACTACTTATCCTTCCTAGTGTCACAGCAGCTCATTTATACAGAGCGGCTAGATTGTGTCGTCCAGTACTTAATCAGAAGAGTAATACTTGGGAAAATGAAGATAGATTCTCTTCTACATTGATGCTTCCAACAACTGTTTCACTCTTTTTCTTTTTTGTTCTTCTTTTAATATGCTAAATATTTTATAACTTTTCCCTCTTATATTTTCATTGAAAAAAATAAAAGAATACTAAGTAATGTAACTGCTCTGATGTGCTTTTTTAGAAGTTTTTTTTTTTTTTTTTTTTTTTAAAACTGAAGTGCCACTGAGTGAATGAGTTTGCTTCATTGGGCTTTTTATGTATTTCAGTTCATTGTGAAGGATTCAGTAGAAGAAAATATGCTGAAAATCCAGAAGAAGAAGAGAGAACTTGCAGCAGGAGCCTTCGCTACCAAAAAGCCATCTGCAAGTGAAATAAAGCAAAACAAAATTAATGAAATTAAGTCTCTAATTGATTTATAGTTTGAAACTGTGGTATTCTGAGTAAAGAATAAATAGTTAATATTGGTTAATCTTCAAATTATTTCTAATGACAACTTAAACTTTTGCTATCTGTATGATTAAATCATAAATGTTTGCAATGATTTAAAACAAAAAAAAAAATTCTTCTGAATGCTGATTTAGAAATGCACAGATGTATTTTGCAGTACTGAAGTATTTCTAAGGTGTTTATTTCTTCCAGGTGTTACAYATTATGTATGAAAATAAAGAATTCCTAAAAATCCCCCCAAAAGAACTGCATATTTTTCATGCATTCTGATTTATAGTAATTTCATTGCTTTTTTAAAAAATGGTAAACAGCATGTGTTTTGTTCTTCTAAAACATCACCAGCCTTAAGAAATGAATTAGCTTCATGTTCCAATCCCAGATCTTTTCAATTTTTCTTTTTCTTCTTTTTTTTTTTTTTTTTAGAATACATAGTGAGTATTTTATCCTTTGCAGGATGTGTTCAAATATATTTGAACATGTTTAATTTGTGACACACAAGAATGTTTTTCATGATTTCTGAATAATATACAGATGCAGTAGGGATTTCTTCTGTTGATTATTTTCTAAGAGCTTGTCAAAAATTAACTACTGCATTTATAATTATTTTTTTCTGATATTTTACTGATGTGCACAATTTTTTTATAAAAATAGATGCTTTGCAGTTTGGATAAAATGCTAGGATCAGATGCTTATGTTCATGATGAAGTTAATATTCACATATATACAAACTCTGAAGAATGCCACTGTGCTTTAAGTTGTGATACATACAAAGTAGAGTATGACCCATCCACTGATCAGTGAATCATTTGGCCTTTCTAAGTTTTAAAAGAAAAAAACACAAAACCAAACCCACCATATTTTAATGGCTAGCAGCATTCTAACTGCTTTCTTGAAGTGGTCAACATTATTTCTACCTTACACACGTATTCCGCAAGTTGGAAGATGCATTAGTGGAAGGATGATCTGCATATGTCTTCGACTGCTACAGGAAATAATCATTTGGTAAATTACTCAACTGTTTATGCATTAATAAATACCACTGAAGATTCCTGTATTTTCTCCTCTGTTCCATCTTCCTACACTCCAGAAGACCAGTCGGTTCTGGCCTTCTGTTCAGTGCTGTGCAATGGTGAAGCTGCCTTCTCTATAACCCTCAGAACTGCAAGTATGGACTGATATATTTAGACTGTGTTTAGATTGAGGAATTACAATTGGCAGAAAAGAAGTAAAACATGGTATGCTCCTAATGTCTATCTTGGTTTTTCTAATAATGAGACAGTTGATATTCTAAGACATAATGTGAATTGCAGACCTAAGTAGAAATGAGACAGACTGGGAAATTAAGGCAAAATGTTTGCCAGTTGGAAAAACTGGGAGCAAACAGAGAGTCAGAGTGCTGATTAGGTAGATCTGTTCAGCTACTTGAGTGGTTAAAAACTATGTGTGGGGGGCGGGTCGCTTTATTTATTTATTTTAATAAGATACAAGTAGCCTTTGGCTATTGTTGCTGTTTCATGGAGTTCTGACAGTGTGCTCCACCATATTCTAAAAATAAGCTTTTGGAATCATGAACTTGACATTTTACAATTCCCCAGACTGAGCTAGTAGGCTGCCATTCTCTTTTCCTTCGTAAACATTACATCTGTGTAAGGGGAAAAAAAAACTCCTTGTAGATATTCAAGCGTTATTGTGAGTTGTCATAAGGAAGATCTTTCTTTGATGTGTTTTGTAAAGGCAACTGTGAGAGCAACAGGACTATGGTTTCTTTGAAGAATGATGTTTAAGATGAGTGCTGTAGTTAAGCTACTGCATTAGGAGCAGATACAGCTTAGAACAACCATTTGATGTATGAAACCGATACTAATACAGGGAGAAAAAGGGATGTATGCTTTGCTAATTCATGCGTTAGCTCTGAAGGAATTAGTGGCAGAAAATGACATAATACTGAAAATATGTAGAGTTAGGTGAACAGATGACAACTTCTGCTTTTGTGAGACCATGCTTAACTGCTTSATTTCAGGATGAGTCAGTGGCTAGGTCAAGATGCTTTTGGTAGTGGGTACACGCTGAAACCCAGGTGGTTCCATCTTCATGTGAGGAAGCATTTCCTTCCGTGAGGGTGACAGAGCTCTGGAACAGACTACCCAGGGAGGCTGTGGAGTCTCCTTCTCTGGAGGTCTTCAAAACCCACCTGGATGCAACCAGGTGCCCGATGCTCTGGGTGTCTCTGCTAGAACAGGGGGTTGGACTGGATGATCTCTAGGGGTTCCTTCCAACCTYAGCCATTCTGGGAATCAGTGATTCTGTTTTAGAGGATTTATTTCTTTACTGTTTGTTAACCCGGAACGTGCAGTTTCTAATTTTCAACATCTACATTTTGTGCCTTATCTCCTTGTGTTAATACAACAAAAGTAAATGCCAAACCAGATTTTCATGCTGCTGTAGTTTCATGCTTTTACATTTAAAGTTCTCTTCAAACAAGCTGAAAAAGCAATAGCCTGGTTGTTCATTAGAAATAAATCGGGGAAGGGGACTAAAATTGAGACTTAAATTTTCTTCAAAAGAGTGTTTTGCTGTTTTCAGCAKTTGTCAGCATGCAGAGCTTCAAGGTTTGTGCTTACAACAAATTAACCAACTACAGATTATATTAATTTGTTTCTCCTCTCACATAACTTCAGATTTATCTGTAAAAAAATCTTTGGGAGAGCTAGTTAACAGCTGAGAGTTCAAATGCTATTTACCCTTAAGTAGCTACAGGCTACTTTGACCTGGACTTCATCTTTAGAATTTTTTGTGATGTAAATTGTGATGGACTCTTGCAGCAATTTATTGAAAAAAAAGTTTAACTYTTATGCTCAGATTGTCTGCTTTATCAGCAAGCAGTGAGAGCTACTTTCTCCCAGGCTAGAAGCTAAGCACCTTAACTAGCTTTATGCTCATTTTATTAGTGTTTCTGGACTAGTGAAAAGTATTGCTATTGGAGAGCACTATCAAAGTTGGCTCTGTTTATACTCTTCACTCAGCTAAAGAAAAGATGGGGACCTAGTACAGAAAAGCGCCAACTCCATTTGCTGTAGGATCATTTTTGTTAACATGGCACTTATGTTAAATGTATACTGGAATACATGCCCGAATCTGGTAAAGAAACTATCATCTCTCACTCTCTTCACACGGGGAAAGAACTGTGCCTTTTTTTGGTCCTTATTGTTTTTTGTTTTTCTCCTAATCAAGGCAAGTAAGTTTACTTAAACAGATATTGGTCTTCTGACTTCCAAATCTGAGAATCTTTCCTTCCTATCCTAGCATATTTGTGTTTAAAGACAAGTTCATGTTCTACAGGACTTATGTTAGGAATTATGTTTGTTTCTACAAGAAATAGCCCCTCTTCCCAAACTCCATTCTGCTTATTTGAATAACTTTCAGTATCTTGTTTCTCCACAGGCCTATCCTACGTACATGGCAGTCTATTAAGGGGATCTGCCTTAAGCAGCTCCCTGGCCAGTGATCAGTCACCGAACTGGCCACTTGCTGATCGCAGGTAAGACTGGAGTTAGCAAGGCTTACGGATTGTACCTATTGAACATTGTAGTAACATTTCTTCAGGCTGATATATTTTTTTTGAACTGCTTCAGAGTTTAGAAAAGTCAGAAATGCATGACAACTTTTTATTTTTGTATCAAGTGCAACATTACAAGTAACGGATAAAACTCATTTAACTAGTTATCACACTATACAAAACTTAACAAATGTATTCTGCTATGCTCTAAGCACTGTGTGTAAGAATCTGGTCAAGATCTTCAGTACAAGAGTGACTAGAAAAATAAAGCAGTGCTATTATTGTTACACCTGCATGTTTCCCAGTGTCATTAATAAATTTATTATAAGGCAGAATGGCAACCACTCTAGAGAGCAACGAGCAATCCCAGAGACTGGATTTTGCATCTGAAATGGCAAGCTACGGGAGTAATGCTAATCACCTTAACAAGGTGAGGTACAAACCCACAGTTTCGAGGAATACGTTGAGCCAATTTAGTGTATTGAKTGCAACAGAAGAAAACTTAAGCTGAAAATACTTGTGTTTAGTCTAGGAGGAGGAACTGGAAAATGGGCAGTTAAACTGGCCTAAGGAATTCTGCTTCCTAGCTTTTACTCAGTCTTCATCTGTAGCATGGCAGAGACCTTTAACTGAAAAATCTTCATCAAGCTACTAGCAAGTTTAACTGACCACATTCAACAGCTTTCTATCAGCTACAGTACGGAAGCAAGTCCTTGCATTGGTGGTGTTTGAGACCAATATTTCTACTGAAGGTAGGTGTCAAGTTTCTTCTTTATGTTGTCAAAAGAATCCATTCCCATATAGTCAGCTTGGCCTTGCTCCCACCGTTGCTTGCGTTCTTGTGAAGACAAAGTTGGTTGTACTGGTGCTGGTGGTGAAGGTGGTGGGGCTGTTGCTGATACTGACATGTAGGACACTGCTTCTGTAACCTCTGCCTACAAAGAAAGGCGGAGTGAAAATCTAGAAATGTTCTGCACAGCTAAAGTGATCAATAGACATGAAGGTGAGATAACCAAGTAGATGTTCTCATGCACAGCAGCAAGCACTGCCAGTGTGCAGGGATTATGCAATTTTCCTAGCAAAATAACAAAGCAAAGTGACAGGACTCAGCTGGGAGAGAGAAGAGAAAAAAAAAAAAACCAAAAAACAGTTTTAGTTCTTCATACCTCTCTACAGAAGCCACAAGAGAAAGCCAGAGTATAGACCAAGCCCGACAGCTGCAAATAGTTCATTAGAAAGGTGAAAGATACAAGATTAACAGGAGAAAAGCACAGCTTATGAGATCAGTAACTTTGGGCTGAGAAAGATCAAGAACTAGCCCATATGCTGAGACTGTAGACTAGTTACATGCTACTAAACTCCATGCATGAGAACTAGAAGAGTTACTTTGGGTTTGACAAGTGTTAAGATTCATCCCTGTCAGTCTACTAAAGTACTAATTTTTTAGTTCTAGTTCTACCGTTTACCATGTAAAATCTGTATGTATAAATTGTATAATGAATTGGGATTCTTATTGAGAACACTATTAGCTGAAACACATTGAGAATTAGGCCCCCCTGCTGTACATAATGAAAAAGACACTCAGTTTAAATGAATTTATGGTACACCAGAAGTGACATTAGTCACTTAGCATAGTTGGTTATACTTTAAATAACTTGGAAATAAGGAACTTTGGCAGACATTTATGTTCAAGACTACTACAGCACATTTTCCATCTGTGTTACTCTTTATTCCAAGATAGGAGAGGGGAAAAAAAATACACCCAAAAATAATTTAAACCTAAGCTGTGTTTTGACTTGGGAGGAGTCAATGAAATGGTAAGAACCCATACCTAGATAGATAGTACAGGAATATTCCAAAAACATACCGTGTTTACAGCCGTGGTATTTTCTTTAATGATTCCATACTCTTCTAGTAATGGTAAAATATTTGCCGTGTAGGTATCCCACCACATGTTGAGGAACTCTGGGTGAACTACTTTAGGGTCGTGTATTTCTCCTTTCAGGCTTTTTGTTCTGGAATCGTATGTATAGTTCCATGGTTTTGTGCTTCCCAGGAAATGTACCACTTTAGTATTTGCACCAAACCTATTAGACAGAAAAAGTTAGAACCCCCAATTTCTGTAGGTGTCCAGAAAAGAATGTGCTGCAAACTTAGAACCTGCAGTTTCCGTTGATATCCAGAAAACAGAAATATGAATGTCTTTAGGAGACTAAACAGTAAGCTATATAAAACTGCCACTGCCTACTGGGACTGGAAGCATTGCTAGTGCAAACAGAATTCTACATTACGCTAGTCAGAATACAGCCAAAAAGCTAATGTCTGGACTATTTTAGTACTTACAGCAAACTCAAGTCTTTAGGTAGAATGATGTCCATAGCTCAGGGGAGAGCACTTTCAAGCAGCCGTTGCAATTGGAACTAGTTTTAAAGTGAAAAAGATTCTACTCCAAAGTCATTGATCCAGACAGCTAGACAGTATAAGCATTATGTAAGGAAGGGTCAGTGTTAAGAGTTATTTTTTCAATCTACATCCCTGTAGAGAGGATCGTAGTAAGACCTTGTTGCAGAAAGAACGTGCCTCTGGAAAATAAGAGCTACCTGTAAGCTAACCTTTCCAGAGGACTTTTCATCTTGCTGCAGCATGATCTTGCAAGACAACCAATCACTTGAAATTATTTAAATTCCGTTTTCAGTACGGATTTCTAGCTTTGTCCCAAACATGGTTAGTATCAAGTTTTGCATTACATGTGTAGAAAAGATGTAACCCTTTTGAAGAACTTAAGGAAAAAATTAAGTAAAAAATAAATATTATGCTATAGATCAAGCCTTAAATGGCAAATTCTAATTCTAGCCTTAGAGAATGCCTAAGAAGCATTAAGTTACAATATTTCCACAAATGAAAAAAAGTACTCTTAGTATTCTGCTCTCTTAAGAACTGTACAACAGATAATATATGACACATTTGCAGCAGAGGCTAATCTTTTCCCCTCTCCCAGAGAGAAGTCCTACATCTTTTTATCTTGTTTTTGAAATTAAACCATTTCTTATGAGTTGGTGCCATCCTTTAGAAAAAGCAATACCAAGACTGCTGTGAAGTCTTACTTGTCTTGCTGTACAAAGCTGCAAAAACTTTAGCTAATGATGTCAACAAATTTAAGCTTCAGTTTATTCCAGCTGCTGGTAATTATGAATGTGCCTCCTCATCTAGGCAAGGGAAATTGCTTGCCCACTGAGTGTTCTAATAAAGTGCTGTACTTCTTTCATTTTGGTTTTTGGAAGGTCTGCTGAACTCGGGTAGCTGATTTGATCAGCTTGATTTGATCTTCTTGTCAAGAGCTACCACTCCCATTAGTATTTTGTGACATCAAGGTCATTTGTAAATTTAAGGCCATGTGACTATCAACCAGTCCAGCCACAGCCAGAGGATATAATTCACAATAGAAGTAATAGGCTTATCAAATGCTATCCAACTACCTAGTCATTCTCAGGCTTATATGTATTTCTTAAAATAAGTGTTCCACTTTTAGCATGACAGGATTTCAGCGGGTGTTCTGATCACAAGACATAGTTTGATCCTGAGCCAGCAACAGTCCTGCTTACGCTAGCTGCTGCTTTAGACACTAGCAAGTTCATGCCATTCAGAAATCAGATTGTTTTTTATGCAATGGTACTTGTTTTCTTAGTTAATGAATATGGGTTTGGGTTAGGGTTCAGCTTCTCCTGTTGCCTCTTCCTGTTATAATGCTGTTAGAAGCAGTAACCTTGCCTATCACATACGGTTTAGTCACAAACCAAGTCTAATACTGTTAGAAAGTAGACTTTTTTTTTAACACTGGAAATGTGCAGTGGCAGAGCACCTGGATGCAGTCCTTGTCCCACACTGCTACTTTGGGAAGTTGCTGTAAGTCTAGAAGTAGTGCTGAGGCATTCTAGTTTTAAACAAGTTAAACACTTTTGTACAGTTTCAGTATGTTTATTTGAATAGTATAGGTTGACAGATTAAAAAAACTACTGGGTTTTTACTAATACTAGAGTAATTAAATGCTCTATGTCATTTAAGTAATGAGAGGGCAAGCTATTTAGACAGGAACACCACCAGTGACACACTCAAGTCTTGTTGATTCAAGACAATTCAAGAGCTGCTACCTTTGATTACTGCTGTAATAGCATTCCAGGCTGTTCTAGAGTTGAGAAATCATTCCAAAAAGGAAGAACAAGTGTGTGCTTATTCTAAATCAACTTCATTGTTACTCCCAAGGATAAGCAGTTAAGTCACAGACGGAGCTTGCTTTGCATTTCTCATCATGAAATAATTCATTTACTTAGTATTAAGTCACCCCCAACCCTCTCCCCTCCCAAAATGCTCCCTCTCCCCCCCCAAAAAAGTAAAAAATACTTTATATCTTCCTTTGGTTATAACAGTGTTCTCCATGTAGAAAAAAAACTAAATTCATTATGCTTTCCCATTATGTAACAAGAGATTAGTTTATATAAGCCCTATATCTGGTTACCATGAGTCACTTCAGAATTTTGAACTTACGCTTTAAATGCTGGAAGGTAGGAGTATACAGAAGTGCTACTCAAATTATAAATAAATGGTAGATGTTTGTTCATGTCTGTTGTTGCCCAGCTGCTGAAGAAGGTGTTTAATAAGCCCTGGTCCGCACCTGAAAATATATTAATAAGCTGGTTTAGGTAGCTGTTTTAAGATCTTCCAGTTCTTCCTAATTAAGAATTAGTAGCGCAGCCAGGAGAAGTTTGACATAGAGCACTGAAGTTCTGTTTGTGAGTCATCGCTTAACCTTGCAGCCTCGGATCCAAAAATTGCAGACAATGAAAAAGGTAGTATGTTCGAGTTATTCCTGCTTTCTAGATGAGAACAAGCTGCTCAAATCACGCTATTCAAGTTATTTTACTACAGCTTAACTCAAGCTGTACAATGCAGCAGAGAACAGACCTTGACAGTAGCATACTACTTATCTTTGGAAAAGCTATACCTAAGAAGATACAGTTTGAACAGGCTTGTTTTATTACTTAAGCTAACATGAGAAAGATCTCTGGGCCAGAGTTAGATTAGCAATGTTCTGTTAACAAGTCAGCAATTCTGGATACATCTATCTGCACTGTGATCTTAAGAAAAGCACTTTCTTTTAGAGAACTTTTATAGAACTTCACCAAATCCTTTAACAGGCAATAAAAGTTTCTAGTTGTATACTAATATTCAGCTGATGCACATCTATGTGACTACATCAAATCACACTAAAAGTATAATCATTTTTAGTATGATTATGGGAGTGGGGGTAGCTGCTTGTTTAATATATTCAGTGTTTGAAAGTAAAGACTACCACCTGTTATGCATATGTTAAGATCAGAGTTGATGCATAAACTCTAGACATTATTTCTTAAGTACTATGGAAAGGCACTGAGACCATCAGCACTTTTGCACGTATCTATGAAGCTACTCACCCCTGAAGGAGGAATAACTATCAAAGTTACAGGTACAGTGCTGGGAGGGGTTGCCTCTCCATGTGCAAGTAGAGGGTATAGTGAGGTTAAACGAATCTAAGGTTATTTGATATGTCTGTAGTAGAGTAGTTTAAAAAAAAAAAAAAAAAAAAGCAAGCAAGAAGCTCCTGGCTTGAAGCAGACTAGTTTGCAAGCAGTTTGCAAAAAAACTCGCAAAACAGACTAGTTTGCAAAAAAAAGAAAAAAAGCATTAATTCACAGAATACATTTAAATGCAAGATGACTGAAGAGTTAAAGTAACATTTCTGAAGAAGAAATAAACGTATAGTTAGATGAGAGACAGTATTTTACTTTATTCTTTTATTTGCTAAAGTGATCTGTCTCCTGACTTAAGGTCTATCATTAAACTAAGGTTTACACTCTTATTGCTGCTTCAGTATAGTTTGCTTTCTGTGACTGAAGTATCTCAATACTGGGCATGCACTAAAAGGTACAGGAGGTACACGGAAATATCAATTCTAAGGATCCTGTTACGGCTGTCAGCGTACATGCAGATTGCAGAGTGAGAAATGGCCTAAAGACCCAGGGCAGTAAGTCAGAGTTTTGACTTGTCTTTCAGCCCATGACGAAGTAAAGCACTTTTGAAGTTACCCATCACAACACAGCAGCAACAAGAAAATCGGACAAGCTCTCAGTCTTTATTCAGCTACATTTTAGTTTTAATTTCTAATTTAACATAGTATTAAGAATATCTACACAAACAGTAAAATAATCTAGAAGAAGAGCCATCTACAAAACAGATGGCTCAATTCTAGTGTTGGCAACAACATATTCAACTTATTCTCTAAGACCTTCTCTTGCTTGGACTTGTTGGACTTGTTCCACATACTCTGCTTGATTTCAGACTGCATACATTTATGCCAAAGCAGCCAGTGAAAGCAACATTTGGTGTTCTACTTCACACTTTACTGTTGACTTGTACATACTAGATTGTAAATACAGTGTGAGAGAATTAGGCAGTGACATTATCCTCATATCTACAGCTGTAGATTTGCTGCATCATGTTTTTATATGTAAAAAACAATAATTTCATATCCCAGGTTAGAGAGTCAGGTGATTGTTCAAGCAATAGCAAAAATTCTCAGGATATCAGTACTGCCTGATTGGTTTAACACCAAACTCTGTTTCTTTTCCTAGTTTTAAACAGCACCTAGAATTATTCCATGGCCTATTCCTTACTATCTGTAGAGTTCAAAGCCAGTGGCTGATATTACTAGTAATCAATCTATAATTCTGGACAACAGCATTATGTAATGGCCATGTCTCTGCTGAAGTTTATAAACATGAAATATGCTGGAAGATGTTGTATTTTCTGGTTACTGCCCTGCAGACAGGGTGTTTGGAGCTTGATTTCAATTATCTTGTTAGCTTATAGAGTTGACATCTCTACATGCTATTGAGAGGTGCCCCTTCACAGATATTTGTATAAAAAAAAATTCCTAGAAACTTTCTTTACTGTTCAGACCAATTTAAGTYTAAATGCCTCTTGATCACCTGAGTTCACATGCTCAGCATCAGCTTAAGCAAGTAGTATAAGTCTCTCCTCTCATTATTGAGATCTGGGCTACCATTT
The DNA here is from genome assembly GCF_003342845.1 of Nothoprocta perdicaria. Classification (NCBI taxonomy): domain Eukaryota; kingdom Metazoa; phylum Chordata; class Aves; order Tinamiformes; family Tinamidae; genus Nothoprocta; species Nothoprocta perdicaria. The sequence continues at coordinate 17,377 of NW_020455643.1, read as the reverse complement.
AGCACTGTTTAAGTTGAATAATAAAGTAAAACCTCAAGTAGAAATGTCAGTTTTAAAAACTTGGTACTTAAAACTGTTAACCTGACTTTTTGCTGTTAAGTGATGCAACAATTGCCTCTTGTTTAGGACACTGAGGAAGTTTCATCACCACATGACGTTAGGGTTTTTTTTTAGGGAATGGAACATCTTTCAGGGAATGGAACATCTCTCGTTCGAGGAGAGGCTGAGTGAGCTGGGCCTGTTTTCTCTGGAGAAGAGAAGGCTGAGAGGGGTTATGATTAACATGTATAAGCTCAGGAAGGGAGAATGCAGGGAGGAAGGGGACAAGCTGTTTTCATTGGTGGCCAGCGATAGGATGAGGGGTAATGGCCATAAGCTGGAGCACAGGAAGTTTCATCTCCAGGTGAGGAGGAACTTCTTTACTGTCAGCGTGACAGAGCAGTGGAACAGGCTGTCCAGGGAGGTTGTGGAGTCTCCTTCTCTGGCGGTCTTCAAAACCCGCCTGGGTGCCACCCTGTGTCACATGCTCTAGGTGTGCCTGCTTGAGCAGGAAGGTTGGACTAGATGATCTCTAGAGGTCCCTTCCAACCTTGAAGATTCTGTGATTCTGTGATTCTCTCAAGTCAAATAACAGCATGAAAGCAGCTCTATCCTTTAACAGACAGGGGCCTCAACAGACCTAACATAGGGTCTGCTAAGACTCAAGCACAGGTATCTCAGCAAACAATCATCACAGTTTAGCTATTCTTGGAGCTATTTGACAGTGGTCTTGCATAGCCTTCCTCTTTCCCTCCCTCTCCCCCTCTTTTTTATTAGCACAGGAATGCAGCACCGTGTTAACGGCTTTGCAATAGCTGGTTATCAGTTTGCACTTAATATCTGAGAGGACTCTCAGAGCTGCCAACTGCAACCTGGTAAGTACTAACATATAGACAAACCCTTTATTTCAAGTACACATTTTCAGTACAGTTTATTCATATGGTAGCACTGAGATCCGACTGGCACATAATGCTCTTCATGAGGCAAGGCACAAGAGTGCATACAGTAGCAGTTACTCTGCACACAAGGAATAACATCTAGAATTTTCACTGCTTATGAAATACAGAAAGGTAACTCCACAGGCTAGCACTTTACATTCAAAGAAGAGAGTCTTTTATGGTGTTATTTACATAGTTCTTTTCGTCTTTTTCAGTTAGACCTCTTGTTTTTGTGCCATAGTAGATGCATAATGAAATTTAGTTAAGGGAGACAGTGCTAGTCATTCAGAAGCACTGAATTATAGCAAGCTTCAAGCAATAGGTATGTTAATTGCAATGGTTATAGTTTTAGGACACTTACAAAACAAGAAAAGTTGCCTTCTCAAGGTTAAACCTGGCACAGGGACCTATGGTGGGAAGCAGCCAGGGCTACCAACATTTGATATTGACACAAAAACTATCACTGATGCATGAAGATAGGAAGCTATTACAGTCTATCAAGATCTAATCTAGCATGAAGTAATAATCCTGTCTTCAAATGCATTTTTTTCCCTACAGAGCTGCACTTAAATTGATCAGTATTTTTTTTCCCTTTTCCCCCATCTCCATGTGAGGAAGAACTTCTTTCCTGTGAGGGTGACAGAGCCCTGGAACAGGCTGCCCAAGGAGGCTGTGGAGTCTCCTTCTCTGGAGGTCTTCTAAACCCAYCTGGAGGCCACCCTGTGCCACATGCTCTGGGTGTCCCTGCTGGAGCAGGGGGCTGGACTAGATCTCTAGAGGTTCCCTCCAACCTCAACATTCTAATTCAATGGCTTGAATTAGCCTAAAATACCCAGTCTTGAATGTCAGGGTTAGCTGAAGAGAAGTTCACTGAAAAATACATAAAGTGTGATACTCCAGATAATTTGCTGCACATGCATTGTATTTGATATTTAGAACTCATTAGATGATTCTGCATTGTTCATGCTTTCACTTTCTAGTTTATTCTGGTTTAAAGGCTAAACTCTTATTTTGTATTTCATGGGGGCCACAGTCTGAAAACATACTGCTATAGAGGATTTTATTCCAGTAAGTTTTGTGTAGTCACAACAGTTTATAATTCCATCATAAGGATCCCTGACACCACATTTCCATGAACCCTCCCAACCATCATTACCATTTTTGTCTAAATTATAGTAGAATAGGGATTAATACATACCATCAAAGCTGCCTTTCTCTGTGGCAAGCTGTAACAGCTGATTGTATGTTTCAATGGAAGGTCGGTACACAAAAACTCCAGAATTAAAACAGTCAGGCCAGCCTGGATCTGGTGCTGCAGACAGCTCTTCTCTCTCAAAAAGTTCATCAATATTTGACAAAACCTAGTGGGGGGGGAGGGGGTGGGAAGAGGAGGAAAAAAACGCTTTCTGGTTTCTGGGTATTATGTATTAATGTATTTTGATATACACTTCCAAACATGAAGAAAAAGTTCTCATATCAATGGTCTTGTGTAGTAGAACACAGCTTTTTAAATTGAGATTATCCCCATTTATTACATATTTGTTTAGATTTAAATATATATAAATATTTAAATATTTAACTAGATTTAAAAGAACTCCCATAGTTACTGAGTTATTGATGCCCAAATGGCAAAAAACCTTCATCAACCATTCAAAAAAATAGCATATGCCTAAAAACACAACACTCGCAAGTCATGAAGACACACAGTAAGACAATTACTTACCATTGTGTCTGCATCCATGAAAACACATTTTGAATATTGCGTCAGTTCCCAGCAGTGAAGTTTTGTCAGAGTGACACCCAGTTCAGGTCTCCTCATTAATGCCAAGTGTGCTGAATCGCCACTRTCCAGAATATTTACCAACATGACTTCATCAAAGACTCTCTCCAGCACTTTCCTGTGGAGAATGGTAGTTGTCTKGATTTAGTTCTATTGTTATCTCAGCACCCGACTACTTGACAGATTCCATGAACATAAGTAGTATAACAAGGAGCCTGTTACAGTATTTCATGTGCCAAAAGTAAGAGCCAACTGCATATATTTGAGCACATAAACATTTCTCTCCACCTTAGTCTTTCTAGCTTGTAATGGACACTTATGGGTAATATTTTATATATTTTTTTCCAAATAACRGCTTAGTTGACATTGCTACCAGGTTATGTAGGTTATGGCTGTGAAATGCAAGCTTTCCACATACCTCTCCTCACTCCCAACAGACTGAGCTCTTTTGATGGGATGACAGTCTATTTTAAGCTTTCAATTAAGAAACAGGAAGCTGTTAAAGTAACTTGGGCAAGACTTTGAACTGTAGCTGAATCCTAAGCAGTTGCAATAGGCGTTTACACAATAGTGATAACTATTCTAAAGTTGACTGGCACAGATATTAAAGCTTTCTTCATCCCATGAAATTTTCACTTAAGTCATGGCTGTAGCTGCAGCAGCATTTTGACCAGGTGTCATGTCCACCCTAGGGATGACAAACTTTTAGACGGTGTAGAGAAGCAGAAACTCATCCTTTGCTTTAACATTATCATTTACTTACCGAAGAGGTTAAGGAAGACATGCTTCCCTAACTTAAATCTGAAACATCTGTGAAGTCTCATTATTGTACGCAGCATCTTGAATGCTTAGCATCCTGCATGGTTTGAGCCATTGAGAGCTTACAGATGAGTTAGAATTCTGCTTTACAAGCAGATCAGTTTTTCTACTGATGAAAAATTCAGTATGAACCATTGTTTTTAACTTAAGACACATTGTTTGTGGATAGAGTGAAAAATACAAGTCCCAGTTCTGTTGTTATGTGCCTACTAGTAATGCTGCTATAGCTGATCTAAGATCTTCACATAGTTATTTGGACCTAGCACAGTAAGCATTCTTATTTGAGTGTCCTCACTCACTACAATGAAATATATACCTATATAGAGCATCATCATTTGAGTGATAAGGTTGTTTAGCTGCCAAGGGACTCTAGAGAGTCACTCCATTTACTGAGCCACTTCAGTCTCAGTCAGAACTTCCTCTTATAGAAGCTCTTGAATTCTGATCTGTAGTTCATATAAGTACTAAGTCTTTTTTTTTGCCTCCACCATATATATGGAAAAAGCCCTCTGTTAGCTTTATGATGAGATTACTTTTAGAGAGGCCATAGGAAGCAGTTTCCTGAAAAATTTATTTCTCTTACCGTGGTGAGCATACTTAGATGGCTCTGAATCAGTGGACATTGTTAGTGCTACATCAATTGTATTGATTTTATTCTCTTATAATGCCGTCTGATTTAAAGGGTCTGCTATATTTCAACAGAGTTTCAATGCTACATTAGCTCAATCACTCCCATGATTCTATAAAGGAATTCTCAGCATCAGCAGGCACTGTGACAGTTGGATACCTTTAAGTAACCTTACCTCATGAGATCTGAGACCTGAGGAGTTATGAGTACAGTCAACTTCCTTGTTGTTCTACAGTGTTGCAAAGATGAACCAAGTACCAGTGCTCCTTTCACATAGGAGTCGTTTGTAGCTAGAGTCACAAAAGACTGATCTGGAAGAAAATAACTTGGACAAGTTAGCAAGGTCAACACTTTATTCTGAAACAGACTTTATAAGAAGCTTGCAGTTGTTAGTCAGGTAGCCATGCTAAGAAACCTGTAAGACATGTCTTTTAACTAAGTGTATTGTGCCTGCCTCCTACTGAATAAAGCAGATTATACTTGCATAACTGTACTCGTCATTAGCAACTTGACACATAGCAAGGTGTAGTAAAAAGCAGAATCAAGAGTGCTGCAAGAGAAATCCAGTTCCAGCTTGCCACAGGTTAATGCCATGCCAGATGTTAGTGAAAAGGCTAAAAAAGTAGAAACATTTTAGGGGCAAATATGCAGTCATTTTCAAGTACTGGTGCTAATAAATTTGCATGTAGTCTCAATTTAAGAAATTAGTTTTGCAGAGTTACCGTAGGTTCAGATCTGAACACAAAAGCTGGGGCAGAATAATTTTTAGGTTTCACTTTTATTTAAAGTAACTATTGAATTAGGTGTTGGACAACGGTATAGAGTCTTATCAGCTCAGGATTTTGCAGATGAATTGTTTAACAATACATTGTTCCAGCTTTATCACAGAAATATAAGATTTAAGTGGGAAGCTCCAATAAGTAATTTAAGAACTGTAACAATAGTTTTTGCTCTTTAATGTTCTCTAGAAAGGTACTATTAGATCACTGCTATAAGCTAGACGCGCTTGTGCCTCAACAGTCTCTTAAAAATGATTTTACATTATTGTAGCTGTAATATTTTAATCTTCCAGGGTGGAAATGACTCAGCTAACAATGAACTTTAGTAGTTTAGAAATCACAGTTTGACTGCCACTATGCAGTAGTCCTTTCCAAGCTACAGTGCTTTACAGAAAAGCATGTTTTTTCCCTGCCAAGCAGCTGTGGGTTCTTCTGAACACTATCTGCAAATATTTGCTTTGAGGAATTTCAAGAAGATTTTTTTCATATCAGAAATTTATTTTAGAAACTATTTTAAGAGGAATGACAAAATTTGGGTACAACTAACATCCATTTGTTAGTTGTACCCAAACACCCTAACACTCATTTGTTAATTGTACCCCCAAATTTGGGTACAACTAACACCTAAACAGGGAGGTTGTGGAGTCTCCTTCTCTGGAGCTCTGCCAAATCCGCCCGAATGCCACCCGAATGCCACCCTGTGCCACATACTCTGGGCGTCCCTGCTCGAGCAGGAGGTTGGACTAGATGATCTCTAGAGGTCCCTTCCAACCTCAGCCATTCTGGGATTTTGTGAAACTACTCAGCCTGTAAGACAGTTACATTTTCATTTAATTTTAATATCACCTAAGCAATTAATAAGAGTTATATAACAGCTTCAAAAACTTCTATTTTGGCTAGCAACCAAACCAATTAGCCTCAGGTATTTAGATTATAGTGATCAGTTAAATAATTCAAAAAGTATACTCTAAAGYCAGAAGTTTTTTTTTTTWAATCATTTAATGAGCAATTTATTCGCTCATACTACCAGGCAAACCTATAGGATAATTCCTTGTTTTAAAGCTTTGAAGCTTTATAACTAGCAAGACTGTACCATTTTAGGTAGTAAAATATCCATCTAATAGGGAAGCATGCATGATTACTGAATTTGCATGCTCTTCTACAAAGCTCACTAAAAATTGAGCTTAGACAAAGCAAGACTGTACTTATTTTTTCAGCAGTAGAGGACTAATTCTTCTAGTATCTTTGCCTCTGACAGCCTGATCTTGTATGAACTTGTAGGCTCTTGGTGGTGTCCTCTCTTTTTTCTCCCCCCCTGTATTCCAGAACTGCCATGTTTACCAGTTAGACCACTTGTGTGTGTGACACAGGTCTTGGAGAGGGAAAACCAATTTTATTATGAAGTAAAGGCTAAACAGCTCCCTAGTCCATCTCAGCTACATTTGGAAGCATTAAGACTCCTTGGCAACTTGCAGAGCTGCACAGCCTCACGGCCTTCAGCCTGGCCATGCAAGCTGCAAGAGGAACCCGTGAGATAGCAGTGGGGTGGGCTCCGGTTCCTATAAATGGTCCTCCATCCTGGAGCATAGCATTGTCCCTGGGACACCTTCATTAGGAGGCAGCCAACARTGGGGTGAAATGGTGTCATCTGCATATGGTCACTGCAGACCTTTTGCTGTTTGTAGCCAGCTTCTATTGTAGCTCCAGGTGAAGGTACTGAGCTTTAAGTGAGCAAAGACACGTGCACGGTCACCAGCAGACACAGACCAGGAGTCCTGACCTTCATCCCTACCCGGGTGTCTTCCCAAGGTGTGCAACACCAATAAAGGCACAGAATATGTATCTCAAAGCAGGTGAAGTATTTACTTCCCTGTTCTGCTATTTGGGGCTCCATCCATGCTAATGAGGCACTTGGGGACATGGTTTTAGCAGGCTTGATGGTGATGGGTTTATGGTTGGACTTGATGATCTTGAAGGTCTTTCCCAACCTATGAAAGTCTGTACAGCTCTCCACCACTCTGAATAAGAGATGTTGTTTCATACTTCTTAGCTACATTCCCAGGTCTTATGTACCCGTCCCTCCTATAGCCTAGACAAGACCAGTCACCACTTAATATCGAAGTTAAATCTACAAGAGACAAGTCCATCATACCTAACACACATCTTTCAAGTCTCCCTGCCCATCTTCTCCATTCACTGTGAACTCCTCCTCCACAGGAGGTTATGTTCACACTTTAGTCACTGCTGCCCCACACACATAGAGGCAGTGGTTAGCAGTGGGCTACTCGTGGTAACAGAGCTGCAAAAACAGAGAGCAGTGTATTTGTACAGCTTTATAACTGACTTATCTGGGCAAGAGCTTTCTCATGTTGCATGTAACAGAAGTCTCTCTGTATCCTTAGACACTACTTCAACGACATAATTGCCCGCCCACAACACCGGCTAAAGGCTCTAGACAAAACAACCTTTACACAAGAGTCTGAGGCCTTTCCAGGAGCTCCCCTTCTGTGACAGCCCACCAGCAGGGTCAAGACCTGGTGCCTGGCTCAGGTGCAGGCAGGACCTGGAGCGGGAGCATCCTAGTGCAGCCCATCCACAATGCTCAGTTTGTCCGATCCTCTGCAACAGCAATTAACTAATGCGACTGTGAGTATAGGCTTCCTCAGGAGACAGGAGCACTTAACGCAAAAGGTGCCTTGGGAGGCAGACCAGGAGCCTCCCACAGCTCCTCCTGCTCTGAAATAAGGTCGCACCATACTGACAGCCTGACCGGGAGAACCGCGGGTGGCGGTTCTCCACCAGGCGAGGGTGGCGGCTGAACGGCCGCTGGCGCAGCGCGAGTCCAGGCAGAGGCGAGAACGTCCTTCCCGCCCGCACGGGGCCGCTCGGGGCACCGCTCCCCGGGCCCGCCCCCGAGAAGGCGCCGTGGGGGAGAGAAGGGGGGGAGGGCATCAGAGCCTAAAAATAGGGGCCGCCGCGCCCCAGCGCCTGACCGAGCGCCGTAGCCAGCAAGCGCACAGCCGCCCCRCGAGTCCGGCCCGCGCCGCCGGAACCTGCAGCGTGGAGGCCGGGAAGGCCCGCTCACTAACCTGCCATGGTACTATCGCCCCAGACAGCTGCAGCAGCAACAACCCTCCCAGGTCCGAACCGCGGCCTCTCTTTAAATAGGGCCGAGCCGCGCGACACGTCCCCGGCCCGTGGCTGCGGCCCCGCCCCGCGGAGGGCTGCCCACCAGCGGCGGGGCAGGGCGGGCGGGCTGGGGCGGGGCTCCGCCATCGCTCTCGGCGGCGAGCGCACGTCGCCCCTCCTCTTGGGGCGGGGCGGGGCTCCGCCATTGTGTCCGTCATATCGCCCCTCCCCCGGGGCGGGGCGGGCAGGCGGGGCTCCGCCATAGCCAGGGGGCAGTGGCATAACGTCACGCTTCCTTCCTCGGCGTTGTGAGGCAGTGAGTGGTGACACCGACCGTGATAGAAAAAGGGGGGATACTGTCCGAGAACGTTCTACAGGAGAGAGTCCACGAATAGAACATTATTTCTGTCTTTTAAAAAATCTTTGGGCAAGGAAAAAAGAATTGAAATTACACGCTCAGTGTAGCTTAAGAGGAACTTGGGGTTTATGATACTGCAAGTAAAATGATAACGTGGATGGTTAGAAGGACACTCCCTTGGTGTGAAGTACCCAGGCTGAGGTGTCGAAAGACGGTAGACTGAGTGAGGACTTTGCCGAGAGATTTGGCTCCCTCTTTCCCACTGTCATCTCTGTCGTCCCTATTTCAAACACCCTTGACAACCAAGTAGTTGTGGACCATCCGCTCTGCCATTCCCTGTCATTTCACCTTGATCTCACCACGAAACTAATCCTGACATTTAGTATTTGAGAACTTTCTGTATCTGTATATAAGTTTTAAACTTGCCACAAGCTTTTTCTAGTGTTGGGATTTCAGTGTACTTTATTTTTCAGTGCCTTTATTTTCTAATTATGAGTGTTTTTACCTATTTCAGAGCCAGCCACAGTTTGGGCCTCATTTTCTTCAAAAGAAATCCATCTCTTCCTTACATGTAGTAGTTTTCTTCCAAAATGCTAAGCTATTCCGGAAAGCTTGCATTTGCTTGATACATGTTGCTTAATAAATGGCAATAAGCCCATGTGTTACAGATTAAGGAATTCTTATGTTATCTTCCCTAACAGATGATAAACACTAGTATAAGTCATATAGGCTTCCTATGAGAGGCAAGCAAGTCTCTGTTTGCTTTGATTTTGTGATCTCTTGCTTTGATCTGTCATGCAAAATACAGTGGAAGTTTTTCTCATGGTTATTTGAATAACCTGGCATCTATTAAAATAAGTGGATTAATTATGTGGATTTCTTTATTCTTGGAGACTTGAATGGCTACTACTTTCATTTGGTTTTACAAATTGAGAAAAGGTAGAAACCCTGAGACATCCATTAAGATAAAGAAAAAGATTTAAATGTTATTGGGGGACATAGAAATATAATTCACAAGCCTCATTCCCCTAGTCACAGAGACTAAACAATATGTGTGTGTTTTCTCTCTAATCTGTCTCCTCTCTTTCTCTCTGTCCTCCCCTTTGCTAGTAATTCTGAGATAGGATGCCACCACACTTGATTAATGGCTGACTTGACAGATTATGGGAGAGCAATGGATGTTCTCCACCTTGGCTTTARTAAGGCTCTTGACGCAGTGTCCAAAAGTCTTCCACTGTCTATCTCATTGCCAGCAGATTAAGGGAGGTGATCCTGCCCCTCTGCTTAGCCTYGATGATGCTGCATTTGGAGCACTGTGTCCAGGGCTGGGATCCCAGTGCGAGATAGACACGGATGGGCAGCAGCAAATCCAGCACAGGGCCCCCAAGGTGCTGCAGGGTTTGGAGCATCTCTCATGCGGGGAGAGGCTGCGAGGGCTGGGGCTGCCCAGCCTGGGGAGGAGAAGGCGCAGGGGGATCCTCCCAGTGTCTATGGACACCAGGTGCAGGGTGTGAAGACAACAGAGAAGGTTGTTCTGAGTGGTGCCCAGTGACAGGGTGAGAGGCAATGGGTACAAACTGAAACCTAGGAAATTCCATCTGAATATATGACAAACATTTTTACTGTAAGAATGACTGGCAATCCTGTGCCACGTGCTCTAGGTGACTCTGCTTAAGCAGGGGGATTGGACTAGATGATCTTTAAAGGTCCSTTCCAACCTGAACCTGTGTTCTCCTCTACAGTAGGCAAAATTTAATGGGTAGGAAATCAAAGTGATTATTTTTCATCTGTTATCTTTATATAATTTGTAGCTTTTAGTACAGAATGACTGGTATCATGGTTCTTGCTAAAAATAAATAAATAAATAAATAAATAAATAAATAAATAAATAAAAGATTCCCACCTCAGTTATACATTCATTGAAATTGTTTTCTTTAACTATTTAATGGGTATAATGGTCCAGCTGAGAGATCATAGCTTTTAGCCTGCAGTTATTAAGCACTTAACACTGATAGGGCTTGATGTTCAGGAGAACCATTTGGCACAGCATCACTTAAAGGGAATGCATGTCGAGGAGATGTGTTTTATTTAGTGAACTGCGCAGTGGACAGAGAACATCTGTTTATGAAGCCAAATACAAATCTGTGAAAGGATAGTAAACAGAATTTGGGTTCTAGAGTCATCTTTATCCCTGACGCATTTAGTGTGCTTTTTCCTGCCAACACTTTAGAGTTCAGCCTGGAGAAGAGAAGGCTGAGGGGGTGGATCTGATCAGTGTCTAAAATTACTTCAAGGGAGGGAGGGAGGGAGGAGGATGGGGCGGTCTCTTTTCAGTGGTGGCCACCAATGGGACTAGAGGAAACAGCCACAAACTGAAGCATCAAAAGTTCCGCAGGAACTTACGGAAAAATTTCTTAACAGTGAGGGTGCCAGAGCCCTGGAACAGGCTGCCCAGAGAGGGCTGTGGAGTCTCCTTCTCTGGAGATCCTCAAAACTCGCTTGGACACAGCCCTGTGCCCCGTGCTCTAGGTGAGTCTGTGTGTGCACAGGGGTTGGACTGGATGATCTCTAAAGGTCCTTTCTAACCTTAAGGATTCTGTGATTCTGTGATCTCTTGAACTCATTTCCAGGAACAATTTGTGAAATATAAGATGGCTATTAACCCAGCTTCTTTATAGCTGATGTGCCTGCCTAGAAAGGCGAAGGATGAAGACGTAGAAGTGAGTCACAGTCAGCACGTTCATGAAGATTGGTATGTGGCTACTAATGCTGCAGGGTGCTTTGCATCCCACGTTGGTTCAGTTAGACGTTGGCTGCTTAGCAGAGCTACAGCTATGCTCACTTGCCAATGAAGGAATGGTATTAGCTGGAAGAATTCCTGGTGGTCTTAATGCACTGTGTATCATTGTTTTATGTTGTATTTCAGTCTACTATCACAATAAAAGCTAAGTAACTAGAAAATATAATATGTCTAATTAATGGCTAAAAAGGTATGAAACAAGTATGCATCTTTTTATTTGTCTGTAAACACTTTTTTTTTCAAAGTCCCAGAATTTTGAAAATTTAGTTGAAATTTTCAGAAGTGTTTTTTTTCTTTTTTTTTCTAGCCAAGAWATGGAACAAGCAACTGACATGCTCAAGTGTGGTTACTTTTGAAATTGCAATTTTGAGGTTTGAATCTTTCCTTATGTTGTAACAAGAGCAACGCTGCCCGAGGAAAAGGGAAACTTGTGAAAGAGCTTTGGAGCCCTCTTTGGAACAGCGTCGTGCATGTGCAGAGCGTGACAGCGATGTATTCAGCTGCCGCTTGCCAAAAATAAATTGTATTGCAATGGAAAGTCAGCGACGTGCATGTGCAGAGCGTCCGTGCGCTCCCGCTGCTGCCACCACGTTTCCGAAAATCGTTACTGCAAGAGGGTGGGGGGAGCGCGCATGCGCAGAGAGGTGCAGAGCTCTCGCTGCTGCCACCGCGTGTCCGAAATTCGGTACTGCAAGAGGGTGGGGGAGGACGCATGCGCAGAGCGGTGAACAGCGCTCGCTGCTGCCACCGCGTGTCCAAAATTCAGTACTGCAGGAAGGTGGGGGGAGCACGCATGCGCAGAGCGGTGCACATCGCTCGCTGCTGCCACCGCGTGTCCGAAATTTGGTACTGCAAGAGTGGGGGGAGGACGCATGCGCAGAGAGGTGCAGAGCGCTCACTGCTGCCACCGCGTGTCCGAAATTCAGTACTGCAAGAGGGTGGGGTGAGCACGCATGCGCAGAGCGGTGAACAGCGCTCGCTGCTGCCACCGCGTGTCTGAAAATCGGTACTGCAGGAACGTGGGGGAGCACGCATGCGCAGAGCGGTGCACCGGGCTCACTGCTGCCACCKCGTGTCCGAAGTTCGGTACTGCAAGAGGGTGGAGGAAACACGCATGTGCAGAACGGTGCACAGCGGTCGCAGCTGCCACCGCGTGTCCGAAATTCTGTACTGCAAGAGGGTGGGGGAGGACGCATGCGCAGAGCGGTGCAGAGCGCTCGCTGCTGCTTCTGCTGGAATGAAAATCCATACCGCAAAAGGGTTCAGGGGGTATTTGACAGGAAGGAACGTACAGAGTGCTTGACAGCGATGTATGCTGCTGTCTCTTGCCAAAATAATTGGTATTGAAATGGAACGAGAGCGTCGTGCATGTGCAGAGCGTGACAGCGATGTATTCAGCTGCCGCTTGCCAAAAATAATTTGTATTGCAACGGAATGTCAGCGTCGTGCATGTGCAGAGCGTCCGTGCGCTCCCGCTGCTGGAACCGCGTGTCCGAAAATCGTTACTGCAAGAGGGTGGGGTGAGCACGCATGCGCAGAGAGGTGCAGAGCGCTCGCTGCTGCCACCGCATGTCCGAAATTCGGTACTGCAAGAGGGTGGGGGATTGCGCATGCGCAGAGAGGTCGGGATGGCTCCCTGCTGCCACCGCGTGTCCGGAAATCGGACACGCCTTTTCTTTCTGAACGGAAACTGTCCTTTGTTGTGCCCTCCCCCCCCACCGTGTTGGGGGACTTGAAAATGCAGTGATATTGACTGTGTTTGGCCCTGTCCTGTATGTTGGGGGGATCAATGGCGACTCCGATGCTGTCTGTGCCTTTAGCAGCTATTTTGGGCCTTCTAGGGTGGTTCGGGAGGGGCGGCAGATATCTGAGGAGTCTGGAGGGAGTCGCGGGGAGGGCGGGGACGCCGGGGTAGGGCCCTGGCCGGGAGCCCGGGGCCACGGAGCACCCTGGGGCTCTGCGGTGCTTCCTGGGCTCCGGAGGGAGCGGAGTGGTCCCCCCCGTTGGGAGACGTCATGGAGCCCCACCTCCCCTGCCATGCTCCTTGTTGCTTTGTGCTGCATGCCGGGAATTGTAGTCATTCGTCAGGGACTTCCGGGCGGCCATGTTGTACTCTGCGGGCCATTCTGGGAGTTGTAGTCTTTAGTCACAGAACTTCCGGGTGGCCATGTTTTAGTTTGTAGGGCATGCTGGGAATTGAAGTTTTCTGTCACGGAACTTCCTGGTGGCCATGTTTTAGTTTTCAGGGCATGCTGGGAGTTGAAGTCTTCCGTTATGGGACTTCCGGGCGGCCATGTTTTACTCTGCTGGGCATGCTGGGAGTTGTAGTCTTCAGTCACGGAACTTCCGGGTGGCCATGTTTTAGTTTGCAGGGCATGCTGGGAGTTGAAGTCTTCCGTTACGGGACTTCCGGGCGGCCATGTTTTAGTCTGTAGGGCATGCTGGGAGTTGTAGTCTTCAGTCACGGAACTTCCGGGTGGCCATGTTTTAGTTTGCAGGGCATGCCGGGAGTTGAAGTCTTCCGTTACGGGACTTCCGGGCGGCCATGTTTTAGTCTGCACGGCATGCTGGGAGATGTAGTCTATCATCACAGGGCTTCTGGGCGGCCATGTCCTAGTCTGCAGGGCATGCTGGGAGCTTCCCATCCCGGTTTTTGGGCCTTGCGTTGCCTTTCGAGGCGCCAGATGGCTTTGAAGAAGCCGCCTCCCTAGTCGGAAGAAAAGACATTCTCATTAGATTCCAGGGAGCTTTTAAAGGAATACGCGTCCCTGCCCTGTCTGCTGAGGGGGCGGTGCGCATGCGCAGAGCGGTCGGGAGCACTCGCTGCTGCTACCACGTGTGCTAAAGCGGGTACTGCAAGAGGGAGGGGAGAGCGCGCATGCGCAGCGCGGTCGAGATCGCTCGCTGCTGCCATCGCGTGTCCGAAAATCGGTACTGCAAGAGGGAGGGGGGAGCGCGCCTGCCGGGGCCGGGATGAGCGGCAGCTGCGGGACCCGGGGCCGGGACGAGCGGCAGCTGTGGGGGGGCGGGTACGCGCTGTGGCTGGGACGGCCGTTGAGGGAAGCTCGCGCTGGGGCCGCGCTGCTGCCGAGTACCAGCCGCCGCTGGGTCCGGCGTCGGAGGAGGTGAGCGGGGCCGAGGAGCGCGCTTGTTGCTGGGACTGCTGCCCGCTCGGAGCGCGCCAGGACGGGGCAGCTGCCCCGGGCTCGGTAAGGGCGGTGGGGCCGGGGACGTGGTGGGCGACAGCTGCGCCCTGGGGATGCAGCGGCAGGGGCATGGCTAATYATTTTCCTTCTAATCACTTAATATTTTTCTTTTCTTATAATAATTGTTCCTCGCTTCCACAAAGTTCCTGCTGCCTGCCAATGTTTTTCTTCTCTCCTTCCAGTCATTGTCTATCCCTCCCTCTAATAGTACACTTTCTATACCCTTAATAATTCTGTCTCACCCTCTAATAATTCTCTTTCTTGTCCCCTGGTTATTCTGTTTATTTTTATGTAATAATTATCGTCCTCTCCTGTTAATCATTCTCTTTCTATCCCTGTTTTAATTGACCTTCTCTCCCATTAATCATTCCCTGCCTCTGCGCCTAATAATTCCTTATGCTCCCCTTAATTATCTTCCTCTCTGGCTGATAATTCTTTCTCTCTCACCAAAAATTCTCCTRTTCTCCCACTAAGGGTTCCTGTCCTTGCCCTTTGTAATTTTCTTTTTCTTCCACTRATGGTTCTCTTGCCCTCCAGGTCTTTTTCTATTTCCTTAATTCCCCTCCTCCCACCAATAATTCCCCTTCTCTCCCACCAATAATTTTATTCCTATTCCCCTAATATTTTTTATTATTACTTTTATTTATCTGTTGACAAAAATTATTCTGCTATTCCCCTGATAATTAATCTTCTGCTAACAATTCTCTTTTTCTCCTGCTAACAGTTCTATTTCTATTCCTCGAGTAATTGTCTTTGTCTTCTGCTAATAATACTATTTTTTCTCACACTAAAAATGTTATTACTCTTCCCCTAATAATTCTCTTTCTCCCGGTAAAAATTCTCTTTGTCTCACACTAATAATTCTCTTTCTAGATATAATTCCCCTCCTCTCCTGCTAATAACTCTCCTCCTTTCCCTCTCATACTTCCCTTCCTCTCACACTATTTCATCTCCTCTCATGTTAGTATTTGTCCCCTTATTGTGCTAAATATTTAATTTTTATCCCAGTAATTATTCCTTTTTTTTTTCTAACCCTCATACTTCTGTTCTTCTTCCACTAATTTTGTTCCTATTCCCCTAATAAATCTTTCTTTCAAGTGATTAATTCCCTCTCTGTTTCCCCCTCAATCTCTTTCTGAGTGATGAATTATCTTCTCTTTCTCTGTGACTAGTCCTTTTATTCCTATTTCCTGAAAGATTTCTTATCTTTCTTTCTAATAATTCTCTTCYTATTTCCCTCATAATTCTCTTGGTCTCCCACTAGTAATTTTCTTCCTATTCCCCTAAAAATTCTCTTTTCCTTCTGCTAATGAATCTCTTTCTCTCCTGCTCACAATTTTATTCTTATCCCAATAATTCTCTTTCACTCCAGGTGACAATCCTCTTTTTATCCCCTGATACTTCCTCTCAAGTTAATAATTCCTTTCTTCTCCTTCTAGCGATTCTCATCCTGTCCCACGAGATAATGTTCTGGTGCTGCTCTTTTGTGCGAGGGGTGCATTTTGTGGTGATAACCCCGYGGTGCCGGGGGCTCCCAGCGCAGCCCCGCTGCGGGACAAAGGCCGTGCCTGCCTGGCCCCCAGTGCTCRCCGGGGCTGTCCTCCCCRCGGGACACGGGGGCTGGCGGCGCCGCCCACACCTTACTGCCCCGTGTACCCGTGCCCGGGCCAGGGCTCCGCCTCGCATGTTCAGTCACCCGCTGTCGCGGGGGCGGCTCTGCTGCCCTGGCTGCCCCAGCTGTACCTGATGGGGCTCACGACCCTCCTCCCAGCCCCAGGGGCCCGGACGAGCGGCAGCTGTGGAGGGGCCGGCACGCGCTGCGGCCGGGACGGCTGTTGAGGGCAGCTCGCGCTGGGACCGCGCTGTGAGGCGGGCGCTGCCGCTGGACCCGGCGTCGAAGGAGGTGAGCGGGGCCGGGGAACGCTCGGGGTGCCGCCTGGGGCGGGGGTCCTGGGCCATGCGGCTGCTCGGGGTGTACCGGTACGGGGCAGCTGCCCCGGGACMGGTAASGGAGGTGGGGCCAGGACGTGGTGGGCGTTAAGGGAGGTGGGGCCAGGACGTGGTGGGCAAGAGTGACGCCCTGAGGATGAAGCGGGTAGGGCAGGGTGCCCGCTAGGGCCTTGTCCCAGGTGGGACGTGGTCGTTGGTCTCGAGCTTCCCTTAATAGCTCTCTGCTCTCCAGAACATRTATTTAATCTGAACTAGATTCCCCTGGAGATTATTATTGTGCTGTCCAGTTCTCTCTGTCCTGCAGAGCCCCAGAAACACCGTTGTTTTACTTTGAAGTGTTCTTTGAGTCCTTCCTTTTGTGTTCCAGCTCTGGGCCCCTTGGCCTTGGTAGGACCCCTCTAGTCTCTGCAGAACCCCTTCCTGAGACCTCAGTTCTGCTCCAGAGCCCTCTGTCCATTCTCTGGCCTTGTTAGCACCTCGGTGGTCTCCTCATGCACGTCCTTTGCCTGGAAATAGAGAGCTAGTACCTGCCTGGGGAGCTACCAATTCCTTTTGCCCACTCACTGTCTGTTTTATTTATTTATTTATTTATTTTTCAATTTGCTCTAGGTGCTGTGCAGTTCTGTGTATTCCYTCCTGGAAAGTACTTGTGTTACAGATGCAGCAGTTTAGTTTGATATCCTGATTTGCCCTGAAGGGACTGCCACCCTGTTAGAGCAGCTGCAGCACATGCAGGCTCGAACCTGTTACAGTGCCTTGGGATAGTGTTCCCTTCATAGCAATGTCTCCRGACCATGAACTTTTGGACACTAAGCGCCAGGGTGACAGGAGGAATGTAAACAGAGCGTTAAAACAAGTAGCAAGGAGCCTTGAAATGGGAGTTACCTGTTACAAACTGGAACTACAAAAGAAGGGACCATCTGCACTATGAGCAAAATCTGGAAGAACCAC
>NW_020455642.1:393388-407571 GCF_003342845.1 Nothoprocta perdicaria | reverse complement strand
GTTCACTGCTAGGATGGGAAACGAAGGCACCTTCATGTCCTGTTCTGTGCTAGGGGCTGGACAGATTGCTGTGTCTGCTGCATCCTGTTAGCTGCATTCTCATTGAGTGCACATCCTTGCCTGGAACAGGGCCCTCTCCTCAAAGCCAAACCCGTGTCCAGCCATCCTGAGCAGCCTGGGGCACCTCACCCATCCAACCTGCTGCCAGCCCGTCCTCTGCTCATGGAGGTTCCCACACACACCTCTCATCGGCCTTTCCTCTAGCTAAAACTAGAGGAAACCACTGCTCGTGGTGCCTTGTGGAGAGACATGGGATAAGATGGCATCCAGCAAAGTCCTTTTTACTTACCRCAGCGCCACTTATCTGTAAAAAGGAAAGGGCACAAGCATTTCAGTCTGCCGTCCACCTCATGCACCTTGGTCCTYCCTMTTTCCTTCCCTSGCCACACAGCAGCTACCCTTCCAYACCCSCTRTCCCTTGAGTGTGCCCGCTCCTGTTCGCTGTAAGGATGAAAGATGGCCAGAAAGGTTGATGTGGGCATCGACCTCCAGAGATCATCTAGTCCTTCCCCTGCTCAAGCACGATCACCTAGAGCAGGTCGGCCAGGGTCGCATGGAAGGAGGTTGTGAACAGCCTTCTCTGCAGGAGGAGACTCCACCAGGCCTCTGGGTAGCCTGCTCTACTGCTCTGCCTCCCGCACAGTCAAGAAGCTTTTCCTCATATTCAGAGGGAACTTCCTGTGTTTCGGGATGTGTCTGAGGACACATTCCGTCCCAGGATAGGAAACGGAGGGACGTTCTTCCCCCATTCTCGGCACCTGCTGCACAAATTGCGGTGGCTGCTGCTTCCTGATGGCTGCGCTCTCTTCATCCTCACATCTCGGCCTGACACAGCCCCTCTCTGCACAACCACCCCCTTAGTCAGTACTATAGGAAGAGGGAGTAGGCCGGGGCAGCCGGCTCACCCAAGCTGATGCCAACCCCTCCTCTGGGCATGGGGCTCCTCCATGCCCCTCGCGTTGCCCTTCCCGCTCCCTAGATCAGCTCCTCTAAAGACCGCTCTTGGTGCCTTGTACAGAGATGGAGGGAAGGAGGGATGGCCACAAAGGCCTTTTTACTTACCAAAACACCACTCATCTGTGAAACGAAAAGTGAAAAAGCTTTTCAGTCTACATGAAAGCTCCTCCAGGTTGGTCCTCCCCCTTTCCTTTCCTTTCCTTTCCTTTCCTTGAAAAGCAGCTCGTCCCTTTCCGTAGCTGCTCTCCCTTGAGTCTGCCTGCTCCTAGTAGCCATAAGGATGAGAGAAACCCAGAAAGGGGCCGTGGGAGGGGAACTCTGAGTCATCTAGACCATGCCTCTGCACAAGGAGGGAGACCCATTGCATGTGGGCCAGGGTTGCGTCTAGGTGGGTTGTGAGTATCTTGAGGAGGCAGAGACTCCACCAGCTCTCTGGGCAACGTGTTCCAGGGCTCTATCATCCTCACAGTCAAGAGGTCTTTCCTCATATGCAGATGGGACATCCTATGTTTCAGAATGTATCTGACATAGCGTTCACTGGTAGGACGGGAAAACATGTAGGAAAAGAGGGATTCCAAAAAGTCTATTTTACTTATGAAGTTTTTTGTTGCTGTTATTGATTTATTGC
Organism: Nothoprocta perdicaria; assembly: GCF_003342845.1. Classification (NCBI taxonomy): domain Eukaryota; kingdom Metazoa; phylum Chordata; class Aves; order Tinamiformes; family Tinamidae; genus Nothoprocta; species Nothoprocta perdicaria. The sequence continues at coordinate 405,926 of NW_020455642.1, read as the reverse complement.
TTATTGGACTTTTATTGCTATTTCTGCTCTCCTCCTGTTAGCTAGTCTGTTAGCTAGTCTAGCTTCTTGAAACACTGCTCATTGAGGTACAATATGAGAAAAGAGGGAGTTTAAGAATTGTAAGTAATTTTACTTACCAGATTGCCYGTAATCTGTAATAATAAAAGGGAAAAAGCACTTCAGTGTGCATGAAGCCTCCTCCAACATGGTCCTCCCTCTTTCCTTCCCTTGCAAAGCAGCAGGTCCCTTACAATTCACAGTCACCTCCTGGTGATGGAGGTTCCCACACAGACTTCTGATCAACCTTTCCTCTAGTTAAACCAGTCCCTGTAAACACCGCTCTTAGTGCCTTGTGGAGAGACAAGGAGAAAGAGGAGGTCCAGGGAAGTCATTTTACTTACCGGAGAGTCACTCATCTGCAAAGATAAAAGAGAACCATCACTTCAGTGTGCAGGAAAGCACCCCCAACTTGGTCCTCCCTCTTGCCTTGCCTTGCAAAGCAGCAAGTCCCTTTCTACACAAGCTAAACCTTGAGGACGCCGGCTCCTACTAGCCATAAAGCTCAGAATCCCTGAATGGTGAAGGTGGGATCCCGTCAGAGATCATCTAGTCCATCCCCCCTTGCTCAAGCAGGGTCACCTACAGAACATTGTCCACAGTCATGTCCACATGGGTTTTGAGGATCTTTGGAGGAGGAGACTCCACCAGCTGTCTGGGCAACCTGTTCCAGTGCTCAGACACACTCCTAGGAAAGGAGTTCTTCCTCACATTCAGATGGAACTTCCCATGTTTCGGGAAGTGGTTGAGTAAGCGTTCACTGCTAGGATGGGAAAYGAAGACACCTTCTTGCCCTGTTCTGTGCCAACTGCTGCACAAATTGCTGCATCCGCTCGCTTCCTGTTAGCTGTGCTCTCATCGTCCCACCGTCCTGATGGAAACATCTCCCTCTCYGCAAGAACCATACCCATTCCCATCAGGACAGAAAAGCCTGCAGTAGCTCCCTCATCCAACCTGCTGCCAACCCATCCTCTAGTCCTCTAGTTAAACCAGTTCCTGTAAACATTGCTCATGGTGTCTTGTGGAAAGATATGGAGAAAGAGGGAAGTCAGCAAAGCTTTTTTACTTACTGAAGAAATCTCGGTCTGGAAAAAAAAAAAGAAGAAAAAAGCATTTCAGTCTTCAGGAAGCCTCCACTATCATGATCTGCCCTCTTTCCTTCACTTGCAAAGCAGCATATCCCCTTGTGTACATGCTCTGCCTTGAGTGGGCCTGCTCCTACTAGCAGTAAGGATCAGGGAATCACTAAGTCTGAGGCTGTAGGAGGCTCCTCCATAGTCATGTCCCATATGTCCTTGCATGCCTGCATGCATCTGCTGCTCGCATTTACGAGACACCTTTGGTTAACTCCCTTGTGTCCATAACTCTTGCCTTCCCCCAGCTTTCCTAGTTTAAAACCCTCCATACTAAGATGGCCAATCTCTAAGCAAAAGACACATGTGCCCATCTTGGTGAGGTGGATCCCATCTCTTTCCATCAGTTGTTGATTCCTCCATGGGATCTCAAGCTGGCAAAAACTGAAACCCTGTTTCCAACCTCAGCCTCATGGGCAGGATGAGGAGAATATGACCTGGATTCACAGGGCCTTGACTGCTGTCCCCAGCAGCACGAGACCTGTGGAGCTGCATCTGCTGTGTCGGAGAGCCTGTCTGCATTGAGGCCTCTGAGACAGCTCATGCAGCAACTCCACCAACTACTGGGGAAAGAGCTCTGCACGAGAACAGATACGGTCTCACGACTTTATTTGAGGAAGTGTATGCTTTTAGGATTGGAAATGAAGGGGCCATCTTGCATTTGGAGGCATAAGAACTGCTGCATCTCTTCCCTGCTCTTGAAGAACTGGGTGTTCTGGGCCAGCTTCTTATGTAGGCATCTTCCTATAAATGACTCACAGGCAGCTTGAACCACTCTAATCAAAGGCCACACAGATCAAAGGTCCCATCTCCTTCTGATCAAGGACAAGCAAGGGAGGTTGTTAGGAGCATCTGCACCTGGCTACAGCTTCTCCCAGAAGAAGTTAGGGTCTCTTGCACTTGTCCTGCCTTAGTCCCCCTGCCTAATAGCAGTAATGAGCCCCTAGGTCCTCGGGGGTCCCAGAAAGCCCCCATACCTTTCAACAAGGTCYTCAAAACATTTAAGCAGAGCCCAAACATTGCTGTTTCTGCTTGTTGCCTCTGGCAGATAATGTGCCTTCTCTTCAAGCTAAACCAGTCCCCATGAACACTGCTCATGGTGCCTTGTTGAGAGATGTGGGAAAAGAATGAGTCCAACAAAATCCTTTTTACTTACCTTACAGCTACTCATCTGTGAAAATGAAAGGGAAAGAGCATTACAGTCTGCACAAAACCTCMCCCAGCCTGGTCCTCCCCCTTCCTTCCCTTACAAAGCAGCATGCCCCTTTCTACATACACTGTCCCTTTAGTGTGTCTGCTCCTACTAGCTGTGAGGATGAGAGAAACCCTGAAAGACTGAGGTGAGAAGGGACCTCCAGAKATCTCTAGTTCATCCCCGCTGCTCAAGCAGGGTCACCTAGAGCACGTTGCCCAGGGTCGCGTCCAAGTGGGTTGGGAGTATCTCCAGAGGAGCAGATTTCACCCTCTTTCTGAGCAGCCTGTTCCAGTGCTCTACCACCTTCACAGTCAAGATGTTTTTTCCTCCTTTTCAGATAGGACTTCACATGTTTCAGGATGTATTTGAGAAAGCATTTACTGCTAGGGTGGGAAATGAAGGCACCTTCTTGCCCTTTTCTGTGCCAAGTGCTGAACAAATTGCTGCTCCTGCTCCCTTCCCATTAGCTGTGCTCTCATCATTCCTAGTCCCTGCAAAGTCCACACCAGTGCCCAGCTGCCCAGGGCAGCTCACACATCTGACCTGCTGCCAGACCCTCCTCTGGTGACAGAGGTTCATGCATCCTCTCTGCTCACTGTTCCCCTAGCTGAAGCAGTTCCCGTAAACACCGGTCATTGTGCTTGTGGAGAGACACGGAAAAAGACGGAGTGCAGGAAATCCTTTTTACTTACCGAGGCACCACCCATCTGCAAAAATAAGAGCAAAACAGCATTTTAGTCTGCGTGAAACCTCCCCCGCCTTGGTTCTCCCTCTTTCCTTCCCTTGCAAAGCAGCAGCTCCCTTTCCATTCAAGCTACACATGGAGTGTGGCTGCTCCTAYTAACTTTAAGGACTATTGGCTCAAGTAAAAAGCCATCTGTTCCACGCAGATTCCTCCAAAACTCTTAGTTACCTGTCACTCCTCGCTCGCATTGCTGTTCGCAGGCATATATGAGTCCTTTGCAGGACAGGCATGCCCAACCTGTTGTGTTTCATGCCCTTTGCAGGGCTGGGAGCCCCCTCACCTTGGCAGTTGGGGTCCAGTGGGTGTCCTGTCTCTTGTCCTGATGAGGCTGGAGCAGTCGTGTGGCAGYGAGTGCTCTGCCTGGTGCAATGTCCAGAAGTGTGTTCCTTGCAGATAGCATTGGGTGGAGGAGGATGGAAAGTCCCTGTTCAGGCYGAGACTCGGCCAATGCTGAACATTCCCAGAAGTGAAAGAGAAAGGACAAAAACCAAAACAACCCTTGGAGAAACCTGATCTAATTATTGACGTCCTGATCTAAATATTAACTCTGTGCTGCCTCAAGGGTGCCTTGGGGCACATTAGCTCTCCTTCCTCACAATACACAGCAGAAGCATGTTTATAGTTAATTTGAGGAGTGGGACTTTCACCCTGAAGTGGAAATAATAGGATGTCTCCAATGTGTTGCCTGTTGTTCTCCATGTGCTCAGAGATCCTCCTACCATGAACACTCTTGAAGAACAAAAACTGTATAGCCTCTGTCCCTTTCTGCAAAATGTATGCAAATAAAAGATGAATAAACGCTTAGTGAAGTCAACAGGGATGGAGTTTTCTTCTTAAAATGAGATAAAAAATGTCCCGTTGTTCCTTGTCCAAAATAGCCCCGTCTCCACAAAGGCCATGACCGTGCCCAGCCATCCATAGCAGCCTGAGACAGCTCACGCATCCAGCCTGAGTGGGCCTGCTCCTACTAGCAGTAAGCATCAGAGAGAGTCACAATAAGGCTGAGGTTGCAAGAGGATCCTCCAGTCATGAGCAATATGCACTTCCTTGGTTGAATGCACCTGCTGGAGGCATTTCAAGGCACCTTTTGCTGACTATCTCTGCAACTCTCTCCTTTCCCCAACATTCCTGGCTCAAAGGCCTCCGTACCAAGAAGGCCAGCCTGTTGGAGAAAGACACATGTGTCCAACTTGGTGAGGTGGATCCCATCTCTCCCCATCAGATGTTGATGCTCAAACAGAGTCCAAAGGGTGTAGAAATCAAAACGCTGTTGCCAACACCAGCAATGCAGCCAGCTGTTTCCTTGGAAAATCCATCCAGTGCTCCTCCCATCCTTGTCTCTCACAGGCAGGATGAGGAGAATACGACCTGGACTTGCAGGCCCTGTCTGGGTCAAGGCCTCTGACACAGCTGATACAGCAACTCCACCAGCTACTGGGGAAAGAGCTCTACATGAGACCAGATACGGTCTTATTTGAGGAAGTGCACACTATTAGGATAGACTCATAAAGTGCTAGAGCCACTCTAAGCAAAGGCTATGTGGGATCAAAGATCCTAAGTACTTCGGATAAGTAACTCCCGAGGGAGGTGAGTAGAGGCAGGCAGGGCTTCTCCGAGCAGGAGATAAGGCCTCCTGCAGTTGTTCTTCCCTAGCTCTCCTTTTCTGGTGGCAGTAATCAGCCAACGATTGATGAGCAATCTAGAGAGCTCACACATCCAGTGTACTCCCATCCTGGAGATGGGCTCTCTGGTGATGAACGTTCCTCCGCACGCCTCTGGTCACCGTTCCCTCTACCTAAGTCAGTCTTTTTACTTACAGAGGTGCCACCCACTTGTAAAAATAAAAGAGAAATAGCATTTCAGTCGGCATGAAACCTCCTCACACTTTTCTTCCCTTGCAAAAGAGCAGGTCCCCTGCCATACTCACTAAACTTTGGGTGAGCTTGCTCCTGCTAGCTGTGAGGAGTTAAAAGTCATCTGTCCTGTGCAAATTCCTTATAACACACCTTGTTATTTCTCCTATTCCTTTCGTGTATTGCTGTTCGCAGGTGTGCATGGATCTTTTGCAGTACAGGCATGCACAAGCTGTTGTGTTTCATGCTCTTTGTAGGGCTGGAAGCCCCCTCACCTTGTCAGTTGGGTTCCATGGATTTCCTATCCCTTGTCCTGATGGGGCTGGAGCAGTCGTGTGGCAGCAAGTGCTCTGCTTGGTGCAGTGTCAAGAAGTGTGTTGGGTGCTGGCGGTTTTGGGTGGAGGAGGGTGGAGCCCCCCAGCTCAGCCTCAGACACAGCCAGTGCTGAACATTCCCAGAAGTGAAAGAGAAAGCACAAAAACAAAACCAAAATGAGCTGGGGAGACTGCCTTCAGAAGGCTTTTCACTTAAAACCAGCTTAAATATCAACCAGCCAAAGTTGCTGGTGCCATTTTTAACATCTAGATCTGATCAACTACAAGAGCAGCTGTAGGTGACACGGCCACTCCTGGAGATGTGCCTGCAGACACAGAAGCCATCTCAAAACCAGCATGGGACTCTCATTTTTTATTAGCTTTCCCTTTAAAGAGCACTGCCATCTGGTTTGAGTCCCTTGATTAAAACATTCTGGTTTTGAATGTTTCACATTTTCAAATTCTTCAAATTCTTCAAATTTTTGAATGTCTCTCCCAGGAGCCAGGGAAGCGAAAGATTATCTTTGAGGGCCAGAGCAGAGCTAAAGGCCTGGAATCTTTCTTCAAAACCTCCTGCTGCCTTGAGGGTGCCTTGGGTCGGGTAACCTTTGCCGCAGGAGGGGACGCACCAGTGTTGACCAGCAGCAGCTGGGATACAAGCTTCCCAGAAGGAGAAAGCAGCGTGGAAAGCACAGGTGAAAACGTGGCCTGCTTTGTGCTGTGAAGCCATTTCAGCCCCGCGTGAGGCGCCTCCKTCTCTTCCCCCCACAGCCCCGTTGGCTCCTCCTGGCAGCGCCATAAAGCCACCAAGCGCCTGTGAGCACCCAGCATCGGTGCTGGAGGGAGCCTCTTCTCCGGGGGCACGCAGAGGGTCTCCCCATGGAAAAGGCAGCCCCGGGTCATGCGCGTTGCCACCGTAATGCAGCACACACTCGCTTGCATGCAAGGTTTTATTAGCACAGGTGAAAAGAAGGGGGAGCGCTGGAAGCTGAAGAGGCCGCTCCAGCAGGGTGGCTCCTTCCCGAATCCTGCAGCCAGCCCAGGGGACGAGGCTCCGGTAACGAGAGGCCCCCGGGCTGGATCACAGCCTCCCTCACTGCAGCGTCGGGGAGGTCTAGGAGAGAAGACGGCACTGATGATGCCCCCCGGGCCCTTGCTCCCAGCGCAGGGCAGCGCTGCGGGCAGCGTGGGGAGCCCGCCTTGGGGAGCGGCGAGGGCGACGCACCGCGCCCACGGCGAGCTGGCCCAGGCCCAGCAGGGCGAGCGCGAAGTGCACGCAGTTGCAGGTGGCCGCGTTGTACTCCACCACCCCGTTCATGGCCGCGCGCACCCGCTGCCGCAGCGCTGCCCGGTCCAGGCCTCCCTTCTTCCGCAGCACCTTGGCCGGGCCGCGCGTCCTCAGGAGGTGGCTCTTGCCGTGCTTGGCCACGATGCCCGTCCCGCTCTCTGGGAAGGGCCCCGAGCCGGGCCTGGCAGCACCTAGGGCAGGGATGTGGTGCCACGTGCAGCAGCTTGGGGGCCCAGCTCGGCGCTGGCCCYGGCCCCGTCTCACCTTCCAGGTGGATGATCTCCCCGTCCCCACAGTAGACGCCAGCGTGGGCGCCCCACCAGCCAGGGCCCACCGAGGCCAGCGGGAAGAGGAAGAGGTCGCCGGGCTGGGGCTCGGCCGCCCCGTTGGGCACCACCTCGAAGTGCTGGCCCAGCAGGCCCTCGCAGAGGAAGAAGGCCGCCGTGCTCGCTACACCGGTTGCGGCCTGGCGACGGGCTGCGCGTCAGGGCCACCCAGCGCCCCATGAAGGGGGACGCTGGCAGCCTGGCACAGGTCTGTGTTTGGGGCGCCGGGCTGACCTGCCACTTCAGCTGCCTCCACCCATCCCCATGGGTTCCCTTTTCTTGGGTGCTCCATGGTCTGGGCAACCCTTGGTGACGGGGCTGGGGAGGTTGTCCCCATCCAACCCAAGGGGTTGGGTMCATGGGTACCCACGAGGCAGTGCCAGCACTGCCATGCACTGGTGCTTACCTCTCTGGAGCTGCTCACCTGGAGGGACAAACACCGAGGCTCAGCACCGACCACGTCGGGACCAAGAGCCCGAGCTACCCTGCCAGGATGCAACCTGCGCCGTCCCCCCACTGCCCTGTGCCTCCATGGGCGCCCCCAAACCTCCTTCGCACCCAGGCACGCAGCCAGTTCCAGGGCTGTAGGAAGGGCCTGTCCACACTGGGCACGGCCTTGGCCAGGGCGCTCACCTGGGAAGAGAYGTGGGACAGAGAAGGGCCCTCTGCACACAAGCTCTTTGGCACCACCAGCTAAAACACAGGCCCTGACGGGATGCTCAGCATCACACCCAGCCCCTGCTGGCACCCAGGGTGCCCGTCCTGCACTTGGGGAGGCCACCAGTGCTGGGGGCCATGGCCAAGGGGATGGGCCCTGCAGACAGTCCTCAGGTGAGGGCATTTCTGAGGGCACCCAGCATCCTGCTGCCCCAAAATATGGGAGTGTAGGATCCAGGTGAGAGGCTGGCTCCGAGAGATGGCTGGTCCCGGGCTGCAGAGGACTCATCAGCAGTGTCACACCAGCCGTCCAGGCACAAACCCTTGAGCCAGGGCAACAGCAAGGGCAGTGGGGTGGCAGCCCCTGCCCTCATTACCTGGGAGAGGAGGTTCATCTGCAAAGACAAGAAGGCATGTCCAGTCAACAGAGGACATGGACACTGGGCTTGGGGACACCTCTACCCCAGAGGTGGGGCTCTTGGGCACCACAAACCGTGGCGGAAAGCCAAGCCGTGGCGCTCAGCGCTGCCCTTCCCGCAGGCTGCCAGCCCCGGTTCCCTCCGTGTGGCCACGGCTGGGCTCGCAGCCGCCGCCGGCTCCGGCCGCTGCCTCACCTGGGCCACGGCCGCGCTCTGCAACGCTCSGAATCCGGCCACGGGGCCGCGCTCACACCTGCCCTGCTGGCTCCTTYGCAGCTGCCCGCTGAAACCCTTGGAGCCCCACAGCCCTAGAGGAACAAGGTAAAATCCCAGCTCCAGCTTTGTGGTTGAAACAGAACAATTCCCTCCTGCTACCCGCTCTCTGTTCTCCCAGGAGGCATTTCCAAGGGTCTGGGAGCTCACAGGGATACTGCTGCGCTGCCTGGGCTTTGCCATGAGCAATCAAGTGGGTGGCAGGAGGGTTGGCGGCCATGGGGCCTTTGGTCCGTGCGGGCAGGCGCTGTGCAGCGCCGAGYGCTGCTGTGGCTCCTGGCACCTGCATTTGGAGCCCTGGCAGCCCCCGGGCCRAGGGATCGGGAAGGGCAGACCTTCATCCCGGCACTTTGCCCGCATTCCCATGGGCACCACGCACTCACACGCTCCCGGTGTTGGTCCGGAGTGGAGGCGTCTGGCCAGCACTCACCTCTCTGCACCCAGGGGCRCGCAGTGGGGCCGGGACACCGGGGTGCACAGGGCGGCACGAGTCYGCGAGCAAGTGTGGCGCTTTCTGCAGCGCTCGGTGCCAGGGCGAGGTAAGGCCATCCCCGCCTCCACGTGCCCGGAAGAGTGAAGGGGGGCTGTGGGAATGTGCCCAGACTGTCCCGACCGGCCTGACCACCGCAAGCCCGTGGCATGGAGCCCATCCTCGCTCATTGAAGGCCACGGTGTGGCAGGGCCCATCCCAGCGGGAACAAACACAGCTCGCCCTCGCTTGCAGCCCTCCTGCACTGGCATCCGCACAGGGGTGCAGCCCCGCTTCATGGCTTGCCCACCCCACATGGTGGCTGCCCAGGTGCCACCAGTGAAGAGTATCATGTGCGCTGGCCCGGGTGCCTGTTGGATCAAGCAGCGGGGCCACGCGCGGAGCAGAAGTGCACTGCAGGCAGCCGCCGCAGCGCCGGTTTCGCAGGCCAGGTCAACCACGGAGCCACATTAAACTTTAATCCTCGCGCTGGGGGTCAGCGAAGGCTTTGGCGGGTCTTGGAGCGGCTGATGTGGGAGCTGTCACCAAGCATCCCGTGTCATCCGGTGACCTGGGAGCCCACAGCATCATTTATCACAGCAAGGCTGTGGGCTGCTGCCCTCCCTGCAGGTGCACAAAGGGAGAAAGAGCTGCCAATAAGCGAGAGCTAATTACTGGTGAAACCAGAGCCCAGGCCTGGCAGCCGCTCCCACGAGCCCAGGTGACTGTTGAGTGCCTGGTGACCTCGTTAACTCTTCACAACCACCTCCTGGTGCTGCTGGAGGTGTCATGGGGCTGGCAGAGTCGCACATTCATCTCACATCCTAGACCTTCTCATCTGCTTTTGGTCCCCCATCACCTTTATGGTCCCCATTATACTCTTCTGCTCCCCACCATTCCCTACCAGGTTCCATCAACCTTTCTGATCCTCATCATGCCATCCTGACTGCCACCATCACTTCCTGGTCCCTACCAACCCTTTCTGGTCTTCATCATGCCATCCTCATCCCCAGTCATCCCATCCTGATTACCGTCATTCCCACCTCATGCACATTGTCCTATTCTGGTCTCCATCTCTCAATCTACCCTCATCCCCATCACTGCCTCCCAGTTCCCAGAATCCCTCCCAAGCTCCCTTATTGTCTTGTGTCCTCMCTGTCCCCTGCCAGACCCCACTGGCCTCCGCAGCAGTCTGCTTGGCATGGCACTGTGCAGCTGGGACACTCAAACCCACCTTCCTGCTCCTGGGATCAGCCCAAAATACACCAGGGCGTCCCAAAGGATGAGGCTGTGCTTGGAGTTCCTCAGGGAGAAATCCCAGCCCTGCAACAAGACCATCGTAATTTCAAAGGGAGCTCTCCTTGGGGAAGCTCCCTGCCTGCACTTCCCATCRGAAAACCCCATCCATCAAAATGATTCCCTTTAGCCCTGCCAATGGAYTTGGCGCTTGAACCTCATGCAGGAATTGCCACCGCCGGGAGACGCCGGCTCTCTGGAAAGAGCTGCCTGTCCGGGAGCCGGCCCCGTCTCCAGACGACGCAGCGATGCCCTGGGGTACGGTGGCTCCGTGGGCCGGGACTGCCCTCCGGATTACGGCTGAGACCAGCCAGCCCCAGGGCTGCCTCCCCGGCAGGAGTTTTTGAGCCTGTCGGCAGCATCCTCGGGTAATTAGTAAATTAGTAATTAAATGCTCTCTGCCTGCTGGGGCGAGGGGGGAGCAAATTCCAAGGTTTTAGGCTGAGTAATCCCATGGCATCTGCCCCAGYGTCTGTCACGGAGCTGAGTCACGACCCCGCGGCGGGGTTTAACGTTTGCTCCTTCACGGCGCTTCGCCCTCGCTCTGCCCGCTGGTGCGCCCCGAGGACCCTGCTGGTCCCAGCACCTGCCCTCCCACGGGGGCATCAGGCCTGGCAGCGACGCTGCTTGTGCTGCATGTGCCCAGGACCCTCCTCCTAAACTGCCCCATGGAGCACCCGCAGCTCCCCGTCTGGCAGGGTACCCACAAGTGCCTTGAGGGCTGGGGCAGGGTGGTCAGCGTGGCCCCCAGCGCTGGGGGGACAGGTGGCGCCAGGGCGAGCTGTGGCCACCGTGGGTGGCAACAATATTTTTTTAATTATTGGATTTCCTCGCGGTGATGATTATTGGCCTGGTAGCAGATGGTTGGCGCAGCTAATCCCCCCTCCCAAATCCCCGCGCCAGAGCTGGCTTTTTACTGACTAAGAGGAGGGGAGCAYGGCCCGGCCCGTAAATTAGCCAAGTCAGCACACGGCGCCGGGCCCGAGGCGCCCAGGGCCGGATCCTGCCCGGGACAGTGGGCTGCACATGACTGGGATGGTGCCCGCGGCTACGGCACCCGGGCAGAGCGGGCGAGGAAGGAGCCGCGGGGCCACGTCCCATGGGACTGGGCTGGAGCGGGGTCTTGTGCTGGGAGGACAGTGTGTTTTGGGGCTGAAACCCAGCAGACAGAGAGGGAGGAACCAGCACCCAAAGCCAAGGATGATGCCCACCCTGCACCCATCGGTGCTGCAGGTCCACCCTGGGGACGTGCGCTATGGGTGTCTTCCAGCCGCAGCCCACCGAAGCCTGCTGTGGTACCAGGAGCACCACTATGGGAGCACCACTATGGGAGCACCACTATGGGAGCACCACATTGGCACCCGTGGGCCCTGGCTGGGCACATGGAGTTATTTTTGCAGGACTGAGGATGTTCTAAATGATCTCGAAGCACCTAAGCCCCGTCAAAGGGATCGGGGGAGAGCAATCTGACAGCTTGCTCCTCTGCGCATTAACCCAGCGTCATAATTCTGCTGAGGGAGGAGGACGGCCACTGCTACAGATGGCGGCTGTCAGAGATCTAGGTCAGGATTTGAGGCTGCAGGGCTCGAGGCAGGGGGTCGGGGCGCCACCAGAGGGGATGGGGCCTCCTGGKGTGCTGAGAACCTGGGGTGACAGAGGGAGGATGGAGTCCAGGGTGATGGATGAAGGCTACGGCCATTGGGTGGTGGAGGGATCCTGGAGCCCATGAGTGAGGGAGGCATCCTGTATCCCATGGGGCGACAGAGGGATCCTACAGCCCTTGGGTGATGGAGGGAGCCTGCAACCTGTGGGGTGAAAGAGGGATCCTATAGCTCAGGGGTGATGGTGGGACCTTGCAACCTGTGGGTGATGGAGGGACCTTGAAACCCRTGAGTGATGGACAGATCCTGCAGCTCACAGTGATGGAAGGACCTTGCAGTCCACGAGGTGAGAGAGAAGCCTCACAGTCCATGGATGATGGAGAGATCCTGCAGTCCATGGGTGATGGAGGGACCTCGCAGACCACGGGAGATGGAGGGATTGCTGTCCATGGGTGTTGAAGGGTTCTGCAGTCCRGGTGACAGAGGGGTGCAGTGGCCTGTGACGCTCGTTCAGCTCAGCCCGGCGTGTGCCTGGATCCAGGACRTGAGCCCAACCAAAGGGCCGGCAGTGCTCCCTGCGCTCGGGACAGCCCAGCACGGCCATGCAACCCCATGGCCAAGCCCGTAGGGTCCCRGCGCCCAGCTGGCCCTTCCCAGGCCACTCGTGTCACATCCGTGAGTCCTCGGCAGGGCAGGGGGCCCGGGAGGACAGAGCGGCAGCAAGGGAGAAGCCGTAAGAGCGTCGGCCTCACGCCGGGCGGCGCGTGGGGGCCCGGCCGAGCTCCGGTTTAAAGGCTAAACTCCTCCAATCCCAAATTGTGCTGCCCTGGCACGGCGAGGCTTTCGCGGCGGTTGCATAAGGGCCGGGCCACCTGGCCGGGGCCGCCTGCAGCGTCAGCGCCCTGCGGCGTC
>NW_020455642.1:361865-392376 GCF_003342845.1 Nothoprocta perdicaria | reverse complement strand
CCGCGGAGGCGGCCGGGGCGCCGCGCCCGCCATGGCCGCGTCGCCCGCCGGGTCCGTGGTGAGCGCCGGGCTGGAGGACGGCTCCTCGGGTAAGCAGCGGCGTGCCCACGGGGCGCCACGGGCTTCTCCAGGGTGTCCCATCCGTGGTGCTTCCCTGGGGACCCAGGCTCTCTGGCCATGGCACTCCTGCAGGGTGCCCGTGGTGCCCATCCTCCAGGACGCCCATGCTCTCTGGCCATGGTGCTTCTCCAGGATGCCCGTGGTCTCTAGCCACGACACTTGCCTGGGATGCCCATAGTCCCGGYCGTGGCACCTCACCGGGAGGCCCCTGTCCCCAGCACTTCTCTGGGATGCGGCTGGGCTCCGGCTGGGATATCCGCGGTGGCCACAGTCCTTCTCCAGGACACCCGCGCTCCCTGCGTGCTGACCCCCGCCAGGGTGACTGTGATCCCCAGCCGCAGCCCCGCGCTGGGACACTGGGCTCCTTGGCCATGGGGAGCTCCCCATGGGCACTCGCAGTCCCCAGCTGCAGCCCTTCCATGGGGCACCACGGTCCCACGTCCTTCTCCAGGGCACCTGGGCAGCCRCAGGGATGCGCCCAGGGCACCTCCAGAGCCAGCCAGGTCCTGCTGGTCACCCGAGGCACAGGGAGCCTCAGAGGTGGCCGGGTGATGCCCACGCCGTGAGCAGGATGCTGCGCGGTCCTGGGGGATCCGAGTGACCGCGAGTGTCCCCGCTCCGCTCCCGCAGGGCTGAGCCCGGCGCCCGGCAAGGCGCTGAGCCCCGTGCTGCTGTGCAAGGTGTGCGGGGACACGAGCAGCGGGAAGCACTACGGCATCTACGCCTGCAACGGCTGCAGCGGCTTCTTCAAGCGCAGCGTGCGGAGGAAACTCATCTACAGGTGGGCGCCGGCGGGGCTGCCRGGGAACGGGGTGCTCCGGGGAGCGCGGCGGGACACGGGGCTTGGGGACAGGCAGCGATGGGGGGAGATGGTGCCCACGTGGTTAGGGGACCCAGTGGGGCAAAGCAGTCACTGGGGAATGGGGTGCCCGGTGGCGGCAGGGAACATATGGGGGGGTGGGAGGAGAGGGCACCTATGGGGGGACAGGGCATGCTGGGCTCAGGGTCCCCATGGGGGACAGGCACCCGGTGTGGGGACAGCATGTCCACCAGGGCAAGCAGTTGTTCAGACGGGGTGCTGATGACRGGAGGACACCCATCAGGGCAGAGCACCCTTGGGGGGCAGGACACCCATCAGAGCAGGGCACCCCGATGGGACGCAGCACCCTGAGACAGGCTGCCCATCAGGGCACCCATGGGGAGGGGAGGACACCGCTGGTGGGGACTGGGCACTCACAGGGGGTGCAGCGGGTGCCACCTCTGCTCGGCCGCAGGTGCCAGGCGGGGACGGGGCTGTGCCCRGTGGACAAGGCGCACCGCAACCAGTGCCAGGCGTGCAGGCTGAAGAAGTGCCTGCAAGCGGGCATGAACAAGGACGGTGAGCGGGGGCGGTGGCAGCGGGCGGCGGCGGCGGGGCCGCGCGGGGCGCTCACCGTGTCCCCGCGCGCGCACGCCCGCCCGCAGCCGTGCAGAACGAGCGGCAGCCCCGCAGCACAGCCCAGGTGCGCCTGGACAGCATCGAGCTGGACACCGAGCTGCCCGCCGAGCAGCGGGGNGCGGCGTGCCCGGGCACAGGACGCAAACCCGTCGGGCCGCATTGCTGCCCGCGCCGCGCGGGTGTTGGCGGCCGCGTCCTGCCGCATCCCGCGCGGAGCCGCCCGCGCCCCGGCAGCGGGGAGCGCCCCAGGCACCCCCAAGCAGGTGCAGCCCGAAGGGGGCCCTGCACAGCCCCCCGGTGCCCCCTCCCCAGCCGCTTGCCCCCCGGGCGCTTGCCTTCTTCACGCCGCCCAGCGTGAGGTCCCGGGAGCGGATGGAGGGCAGGCGGCCCGGGCTGAGCGGGGCCGGGGGGCGCTTTGGGCATCGCCCCCGCGCCCCGGCCGCCCACGCCGCCCCCCAACCACCGCTTCATGGCCAGCCTCATGACGGCCGAGACCTGCGCCAAGCTGGAGCCCGAGGACGGTGCGYGGCCGCTCGCGGCGGGTGGCGGGTGCCGCGCCGCGGGGGCACCACGGGTGAGCGGCCCTGGCTTTTGTGCAGCCGATGAGACCGTCGATGTGACGGGCAGCGAGCCCGAGCGCGCTGCCGGCGAGTACCAGCTCGCGCCCTACCCGGCGGGCAGCCCCGAAAACGTCTACGAGACCTCGGCCCGTCTCCTCTTCATGGCCGTCAAGTGGGCCAAGAACCTCCCGGTCTTCTCCAACCTGCCCTTCCGTGACCAGGTGGGACCGGGGTTCTGGGTGCAGATCCACGGGTACCCATGGGCACCCCCAGGCTGCCAGGGAAGGGGAGTTCCCAGGGGATGCGGGGAAAAGAAGCAATGGGAGGGGGAAGATTCATCACACCTTGTGGTGTTGGGCACCAGAGCTGACCAGATAGATGGCTCTGGGGTGCCATCAGTGCCACATGGGAAATGTCCCTCTGGGGATGCTGTTGGTGGGGAACATCCTTCTCCAGGAGTGCTCTGGTCAGATGGGGAGCCAGACGGGGGGAGCTGGTGCCCCCGGCCGGGGCTGACGTGGTGCCTGCAGGTGATCTTGCTGGAGGAAGCCTGGAGCGAGCTGTTCCTGCTCTGTGCCATCCAGTGGTCCATGCCCCTGGARAGCTGCCCGCTGCTGGCCGTGCCCGAGCTGGCGCCCGGCGCGCCCGGCAAGCTGCTGCCCGCCCCCGTGGACGTGCGCGCGCTGCAGGAGACCCTCACCCGCTTCAAGGCGCTGGCCGTCGACCCCACCGAGTTCGCCTGCATGAAGGCCGTGGTGCTCTTCAAGCCAGGTGAGCTGGGCGGCCCCGGCCGGGGGCTCCCGGCGCCGGCCCCCGACCGCCCCCACACCCGCCCTCTGCCCACAGAGACCCGCGGCCTGAAGGACCCCGAGCAGGTGGAGAACCTGCAGGACCAGTCCCAGGTGATGCTGGGCCAGCACAACCGGACCCACTACCCCGGGCAGCCCGTCAGGTAGCGCCACGGGTCCCCCTCAGCACCCTCGGGCAGCACCCTGGCACCCAGCGGCACGGGGGGAGCCCACGGGTGCCGCTCGCCCTCCCCAGGTTCGGCAAGCTGCTGCTGCTGCTGCCGGCCCTGCGCTTCATCTCCTCCGAGCGCGTGGAGCTCCTCTTCTTCCGCCGCACCATCGGCAACACCCCCATGGAGAAGCTGCTCTGCGACATGTTCAAGAACTGACCCCGCGCCGCTGCGGGAGCCTCCGGTGCCGCTGCGGGAGCCTCCGGCGCCGCGGCGCGCTCCCGAACCGGATTCCCTGGCAGCTGCCACGAGCCAGCAATAGCGTTTTGGCTTTCAGGATCATCCCTGCGGGGACTTAGTCCTGCTGTTGCCACAGGGCTCATGGATCCTGACATCCATCCCGGGAGGGGCAGCCWGCGGGAAAGGTGCTGGTGCTCGGGCAGCGCTGGGGAACAGCAGCGCCTTCCCTGCCGCATTCCCAGCGGAGCTGCTCCATCCCTGCTCCAAGAGGCCTTGTCTCCAGCTCCCGGCCCTGGGCGCCCCGTGGGTCCCCTGGTCCTGGTGGGCAAAGGCCATCAGGGCATTGCAAGCATCGCCACCAGCCCCCGAGCCCAAACTGCCTTCTCCTCAGGACCAGCAGCCACAGGGTCCTTGTGCCCCCCAAGGATGGGGGTCCAGCAGGGCCGCAATCCCTGTGCCCCACGGCCAGGGGGCAAGTGGAGGGGGAACCGCCGGGCCCCAGCTCCTGGCGGCCGGGCTCTCGGCGGGCTCGTCCGCGGCACAAAGCCGGTTCTTGCAGGTYGCTGCCTGGTCCTCGTCGCAGGCTGGGGGGGAAGAGGGGCCACAGAGGCACCGGACACGGCGGCCCGGGGGTCCYAGCAGCGCCGGGACGTCCCACTTGCAGCGCCCCATTGGGGACCGCCGCATCTCGCTGCTCAGCCCAGGCCGTCGCAGCGAGGGGCGCCCCGGCCCGGAGGTGCCCCRTGGATGCAGCTGCAGCTCCTGCGGCCACCACCGGAGCCACCCACCTGCCGGTGGCCGCCCGCCCGCGCCGGGGAGCGGAGGAGCTGCAGGAGCCGCTGCCAAAGGCCCCGGTCCTGGCGGCAGCACCGCAGCGCTCGGGCGTCCCCGCGAGACCCCCGCGCCGGCCCCGGCCCCACCGTGGCCCCAGCAAACACAGCACTCGGCGCCACGTCCTCCTTTAATGCGCGTAGGGGATCGCGGGCTCCTCGCGGCGCTCTGTACAGCCATACAGCAAACGCGTGGGACAGCGGACACAAATTGCACTTTTATACAGACGACGGCCTTAGTCCAGAAAGGAAAGAAAAATAACATTAATTCCCCCCAAATTAAAGAGACCCGGCGGACACGACGGTAACAGCTTGCCAGCTGGCTGTGTGACTGCACCCCACGCGGCCCGGGGGGCAGGATAAATCATTCTCCTTTATATAATTACCATTTTCTTTTTTTTTTTTTCCTTTTTCTTTTTTTTTTTTAAACAGGTAAATTTTATAGCGAGTATGACACAGGATAATATATCCTCTTACAATACATAGCTTTTTTCTTTTTTTAATTTACACTCAGCATACTTATAAATTACTTTTTAAAAAAATTTCTTCCCCCATAAAAATAATAATTAACCATACGCAGCCCACGTGTCCTTTCCAGTAGTAAGTACATTCACTGTGTACRAGGAGCCCAGCGGCTCCCTCGAAACCTCCCGGCTTTCCCGCTGCCCGCGGGAGCAGCCGGCAGCCTCCGACTCGCCGTGGACGGGAACGAGACTCCGGGTCGCCCTGCTGAAACCATCTGCTTTTCCCCCCCGCCATTCCCTCCACAAGAGAAAAAAATATAAAAATAATAATTAAAAAAGAAATCGGAAAGGCAGGATGAAGGAAAATAGGAGGAGGGGAAGTTTCTGGCTGGAAGCTCTTGGGTTGGGAAAGGGGGGGAAGCTGGGGCTCTTCCTGCAGCGCCCGGCGCTGCCCGCTCGCTCCGGCCTGGGATGAGCGCGGATCCGCGCCCGTCCTCACGGCTCGGGATGCTCCCGCCTGGCCCCGCTCCCGAGGTGGCGTCTTCGCCCGGCCGGAAAGGGGACACCTGCCAGAGCAGCTGCTTGGCAGAAGCGGGGCGCAACGTACGGCGAGACACTGACACAGAAACAGCCCTAAAATACCTCTCTTTCTACACGCACACATATGTATGCACACACATAGGCATATATACATACGTGTGTGTACGTATACATTGCTTTCCACCGCGCCCTGCAGGAGCGGGGCGCCCGGCGCGCGCTGCGGGTGCAGAGCTGCCGAGGCGGCCCCGCATCCGCCCCGGGCGGCAGCGCCGCCAGCTCCGCTCGGCTGCGGTGCCGGCTCCTTTCCCAGCCCCTCCTGGAGGGATTTGCGGGGCCGGGAGGGGTTCCCGGGGGATTTTCCGCCTTCATAACCACTTCCCACCTTGCCTGGAGTTCTGGATCCAGGCCTGAAGCCCGTCCAGACCGTCTCTGCAGCGGAGGAGGCTCGGGGCGCTCAGACGCGCGCAGCCCGCAGGAGGCTCCCGCGCCAGCACTGCCTGCGACGCCGCTTCAAGCGCCTCTCGATCCTGGCAAAAAAATAGCGGAAAAGGAAAAGAAAAAGAAAAAAGGCAGTTCAGGCAGGAAGGATCGGGGCTGAACGACAGGGAGAGAAAAGCCACGTCCAGGTCTGGGCAGGCTGGGGCTTGGTGGGAAGCTGGATAACGCCAGCACTCGAGCTCGGCACCACGGCCTAAATCCAGCCCCAAGCGTCGGGATGCAAAATTGAGGGATATCCGAGGAAGACTCAAGGTTTGGCCCCAGCCTTGGCGCGCAGGAGCGAACGCCCGAGCTAAGGGCGAGGTGACGGGCGGCACGTCGCAGTGCGGCCACCCCCACGGGGCTCCTCCCTTCTCCTGCCTCCCGAGGGAGCGGGACCCGCTCGGCGGCCTCGGCACGGGTGCTGACGGAGGAAGCCACCGGGCAAGGATTACAGGCACCGAGTCATTAGCTCATAATTACTCACACCGCTTCTAAGCCGGGTTAATCGTAGTTCTATAGATTTCTCTTAAAATGTATGTTTATATATGTATTTTTGACGCGTTGCCATTGAGAAATGGCCCTGTGGCTTTTCCCTCGAGTGACCTTCTGCCCTGGCAAAAACGAGGGGTGGGAGGCAGGTGGGTGGAAAAATGAGTTAAAAAAAAAAAAAAGTATAAAAAAATATATTTACAATGAACTTCAGTAACCAGAATATAAACAAATATAGCTTCAAGTAGTCCTCAATTATTACCATTATTATTATTATTATTAATCTTTTAATACTGATGGTCTTCAAAAGAGAGACGTTGGTTAGGTCAACACGGTGAGGGTGACTTTGGGCAGCTTTTCCCTACCGCCTTCCCACGCCTTTCCTTCCAGCTCCGCCAGCGGCGTGCTGCCAACGGAGACCCTTCCGCCGTGGCTTCCTCCGCGCCGCGGCGCTGGCGCCCAGCTATGGCTGTCGGCACCCGGGCGCAGACTTTGGCTTTGGGCTAAGCAGCGGCCTTGGTTTCTTTTTCCTTTTCCTCCTTTCCCTGATGGCTGGCGGTGAAAAAATTCCTTCCCTCTTTCCCTGGAATAAATATCTGTCCGCTCTTCCCACTGTGGCGAGAGGGCTCTGCGCCGGGCTCCTTACCGGGCAAGGGGGGTTGCGCCGTGGAGAGCATCATATAATGGCAGGCAAGAAGGGCTTGGTCCACTGGGGGCCTCCTCAAGAGTTCACGGAGCGAAAAACAACCCAAAATCCCACAAAATCCCCCAAAGCGGCGGCCGGGCGGAGGTGAGAGCTGCCCCGGAATTCCGGCGGCGCAGCGGGGAGGGGGCTCGATGTCCAAACCCTACGAGCCCGCCTAGGGCCAGCGCTGCTCCTCGGCTCCGAGCGCCTCACACCATGAACTCGTTGCTGCCGAAAAGCACCAGCTGCTGCTGCTGCTGCTGCTGCGCGGCGGCCGCGCACTCGGCGTCGGCGCCGGGCGCCTCGCGCGCCCGCTGCGGGGAGCTCCTGACGTTCTTCAGCTTCTGCTTGCCCTTCTCGGGGTTGAAGGTGCCCCGCGTGGTGAACTGGGGCCGCTCGTCGGGCCCCTCGAGGCCGGCCCTGGCCTCGGCCGCCCGGTAGAAGGGGGACTTGGAGTACATCTGGAAGCGCTTGCGGGGCAGGTGGGGCAGGCAGGAGGTGGAGGCCGGTGCCGAGGGTGCCGGGGCCCCGTCGGGCGCCTCCGGGGGCTCCGGCTGCTTCCGCGGGTGCCTCCGCAGGCGGCCGGCGGCCTCCGGCTTGCTGGGGCGCGGGGGTCCCAGGGCCAAACTTCTCTCTGTGGGGAGAGAATTACCTGGGCATAATGCACCACACGGTGCGCAGGCTGTTAAAGCCAATACCTAAAATATCTTTAAAACATTATATAAAAGAGGCAGAGGGAGCCCAGCGTGTCGCGCCAAACCCCGCTGCCATCGCAATGGGCAACAGCAGCTTCATGGAGGAGTGATCTAACCCAAACGCGCCCGGGGGAGCCACGCTTCGCGTTTACCTGAGCGGTCGGAGACGCCTCCTTCAGAGTCAAAGTTCAGATTTTCGGAGCTGTCGGCGGTGCCAATAGAGGCTTCGGACTCGAGAGTTTCGTCGTCGGAGGCCCGCGGCTCCAGCGTCAGCATCTCGAACGTCAGCTCCTCCCTGCAAAAAGAAAGCCCCGGGGATCAGAGAGGACCCAAGGCAGGGACCAGAAAGAGGATGAAATGAGCTTGCTTGGATTCAAGCTCAGGGGAGCGGCCCCATCTCACGCGGTTATCTTGGCTCCTTCCACCCTCTGCCCTTTGCGACTCACTTCTCCTTCTGCAAGCTCTCAATCTGCTCTGTGAGCACTCTCTCCTCCTGCTGCATGGCCGCTTGCTGCTGCTCCGTGACGTCCATCTCCATGGCCTCCTCGCTGCTCATGGTCTCCTCGGGGACGTCGGACACCGAGGGCAGGCGCACGGCGACGGGAGACGTGGGGCTGGGGTAGGTGCCGCGCCGTATGCGGCCTTTGCCCTGAGGACAAACACCGGTGTCAGGGACCTGCTATTCTGCACGCCTGTCGGGGACTGCGCGACCCGTCTCTGGTGATGACGGCGTTGCCAGTGTCCTCCACTCGCCAAGGAGCGGAGAAGACCACCTCTCCATCGTTCCTCGGCACGCTCGGTGTGTCGGCACCCCAATATTCACACCGGGTTGGGGCACACACTAGAAACAGTCTCAAGGACAGCCCGGGAGATGGAGATGAAGCCCATGTACCCAGACAACCACATGCAAGTGGAACTTCAAAACTCCACGACACGACGGGATGTGTTTGGAAGCCCAGCCCGCCCGGCGACACTGGCTCCGCACGAGGAGAGCACGGACAAGACGCGGGCATGCAGGGCGCCGAGCTGCCCAGGCTCTCCAGCAAGGGACAGCTGGGGAGAAGCAGCAGCAAACGCTCAAGGGACACAGCTTGAAGCGTCCTTCAGAGAGGCAAGAGCTCAATCCAACACAGGACTTCCAGCAGATTGTGCCTCCAGCCTGCTGGGATGCAGAGAAAGCAGGCCAGGGCATCCAGCATCAGCACCTAACACGGGCTGAGACAGGTATGGAGCATGCAGGAGAACTGACTCCCTTCCTAGGGAGGCTGGAAGGAGCTCCCAAGGCTCAAGCGGCCTCCTGACAGGAGCACTAGCGACTGCCGCTGCGCTGAGGGACAACACAGCAGCAGTGCTCAAGGCCAGGAGCATGGAGGTCCCTTCATGTGCCTTTCACCGAATGGGGGAGATTTAACGTAGCAACGTGGAAACGCTATTATTTTCCTCCCATCACAAAGTCAACACCTTTGTTAGAACATCAGCTTTGCTCCTAATGCAGCGTGCCTGGACCTCGTTTCCAGCTCCTAGCTCCTCCGTGCGTTGGAGAGTTCTCTGAGCCCTCAACTTTCCCCCACGCCCGGCTAACCGGACATCCCTCCCGCCTGTCAGCGGGATGTAGCCCGTCCGAGAGGCAACGCTCCCTCCCGCGGGACCCGCTGCCTCCTCCGTGCTCCCGACTCGCCCAGGAGCTGCGAGCGGCAGCGTTTGC
This sequence comes from Nothoprocta perdicaria, assembly GCF_003342845.1. Classification (NCBI taxonomy): domain Eukaryota; kingdom Metazoa; phylum Chordata; class Aves; order Tinamiformes; family Tinamidae; genus Nothoprocta; species Nothoprocta perdicaria. Next base: position 383,172 of record NW_020455642.1, on the reverse strand, counting down.
TGCATTGCACCTCACGGCCCAGGTCATCCTGCCTGCAGGTGACCCCACTCCGTTCCTGGGTGCTATTAGTGGAAGATCTCCCGCTCTCTGCAGAGAGGCCTGTGCTCACGGCTCTGCTGTCTGCTCACCTGCATCAGCCCAGCGCTCACGTGGCCCCGAATGAGAAAGGCAAATAAAGCAGCACCTTTCTGGCGGATTTTACCAGGACAAGAACTAGGGCTCACTCCAAAAGTTCCTCAGCTGTTAGGCTTGAAAAACAGCAGCAGGGACTGTGCCAGCAGCACAGCTCAAATTCTGATCTTATCTGCCTCCAATCCCTGTCACCACTGAGTGAAAACAGGACAGGAGAAGTGCCACGGGCTGAAATCTGGTGCTGCCCATTCACCCATTGGCGTCAAAGACATTTCTCCCTCGCCCTCGACATCTGCTCTGCCTTGGTATGTCCTGGGCAGCAGCAGTAAAAGAAGACAGAGGTCAGGGAGAAACAGGGAGGGATAGGGCAAGGAAGGCAGAAAGTAGGGAAGCATGGAACAGGGGAAGAAAAAGAAACATGAAGGTGATGAGGGAGAGAATGGGGATGCAAAAAGACACAAGGGGAACGGCACTCAACCCAAGTAAGATTAGAGACTAGCGAAGAGGCTCTGCTGTGACCAGGAGAGGTCTCGGAGCAAAAGCTGGGACATCCCACCGGGAGAAGGAGCTGCATGCAGGGCTGCAGCGCGGCCATCCGGCACAAATCCCTATTCCCTGGCAGAGAGGGGCCCTGGCCAGTCGGCAGAGAGGCAGCCGCCTGGGGACAAGGTCACGGACAATGCCGGCGGCGCGGGGCTGGGATGAGCGGAGGTCACACACAATGAGTGGAGGGATGCGGCTGGCACAGAGCGCGAGGCAGCGGATACATACCGGGATCGAATTGCGGGTTATGCTCATAAATCTAACTGCAATTAGTACGGGTTTCTGGATTAGAGAGGACATGAAAAGGAAAGCAGAAGGTTAGAGTGCACATGCCGGCGCCGCCTGCACAGAGCCGCTCTCGGGGGCCGCGCTCTCCGCGGCGGCACCGCGCGCTGCTGCGCCAGCGCCAAGCCCCAAGCTTGGCAAAGGACTCCGGGAACTCGGAGCTCGCGCTGCTTGTGGTCCCCAAAGCAGAGCCCCCCGGTCCCACGGGCCATGCGGGCGGCAGGGCCTTTCCGAAGGGAGAGGCTGCGGGCCCTTCTTGGCAGCCAGGCGGACGCAGCGGGTGCTGCAGCTTGCTGGGCTCGCGGCAGGGCAGCCCCAACGTGGCCCCTCCATCCCCGGCCCCCCTGGAAGCGTCATGGCTCGGTGGGATGGTTCGGAGCTGCAGGGAAGTGACAACGTTGGGGAGCCAAATTTTCCCATGCGCTGGGGAGGACATTCACGAGCTAAGCTGCACCAAGAGGGAGCCCAAGCAAGACCCTGGCACAGGCAGCTCGGGCCCGGGTGTCCCTGGCGCTTGCGTGTGGCTGGTGGGGCCATGCCGAGGGCTCAGCGCTGCCCGCTGATGGATGGAGCTGCTCATTAGCAGGGCGGAGAAGGGGCGCTTCAACCCAGGGCCAGTGCGCTCAGGTCTGCAAACCAAAGCCCGGAGCGTGACCATGAGCTTGTAAGCCCTGGTGACCACGTTTCTGGGGTGCCTCCTCTGACTCCTGACCACTGCCAACTCCTTTGCAGGACTCTGCTTTTGTGTAACTCTTGGGAACCATCACAGGGCTGAGGATGAGGCTCTGGGCTGTCCTGGATAAGGTGGTTTAGGAGGTGCAAAGAGCTAGGGAGGCTGAAATAAGCAGGAGAAGACAAGGCAGGGTTACTCTAAGTGGAAGGAGAGGACAGGAGAGAACAGAGGTGGCAGCTCAGAGCCCAGCAACGGTGTGACATCCCTGCAGGAAGACACAGGTCCTCCTCAGTCCCAACAGATGCGATGAACCCACGTAGCCATTCTACAAAAACACCACGGGAGCACTTGACGCCCCTTTGCTGCAAAACCTCACATAAAAGGGGCCAGGGCACTGATCTAGGAGGCTGTAGAAAACCCTCTGGGAACAGCAGGAAGATGTGATCAGCCACAGCGCCATCCCAGGTCTTACCATGGATCTGCGGATCAAAGAGAGCCGGCTCTTTGCTTTGTTCTCAGCAAACTCCAGGCTGTTGATGTCCTTGAGACGAGCCTTGTACTTGTTCATCTGCTCTACGACAATTAATTCCACGCAACTGAGGGGTGGAAAAAAAAAGGCAAAAAGACCAAATTGGATTTGTAATGTATGTACAGATTTACAGTATGAGTACGGCTCTTGTTGCAGGGATCTCCAAGCCCTTTTGGGTCTTCAACAGCTTTATTTTAACACATTTCTTCGGAGGCAATGCAACCTCCTACAAAACCTTACGAGAGCATCCTTCCCTGGATGATTTCCCACCACAATCCATCTCAGATGCCCCAGTTAGGCACTTTTAAAATCAAATTCAGTGCTACACTGAATCTGCGCTGAGCGCTTTCCTTTCTTCGTAAAATGTTTGGGATTACGTCAAATACCTTAAAGAAACGTAAATGAGCAATATTAATGTGCTAACTGCCAATCCAGAGCATCAACTCCTCAAAAGCCCAAATTAGGTAACAACCAAGATCCATTTTCCATAAACGTGGCTAATTAGAAAACTCCGTCAGCACAAGCTCCACAGCCTCCAGCTAAGATCTGTTGGACGTAGTGGCTGCAGAGACCTTATAGTCAAGCTCTGGAGCACGAGCTGATGCGCTCTTGTGCATTCTCAGTCACTTAGCATGGCTTGTCCAACAACCTCTCAAGCATAGAGGGAATATGAAATGGTTCATTAAGACCCACTTAACATGCAAAACAGGACAGTGCTTTTAAGTTTTCCATGCTAGAGGATGTTAATGCTCCCTACGCTGCAGCCATGTGACCATACTAATCCTCAGCATCATTTTGAGAAAGCAAGGGCTAGAGTATTCCAGGACGTGGATTATTTCCCGTGTTCTTACGTGGTCGTTTTGCTGATGTCCTGAACACTCTGCAGTGGGTCCGTCGTATCAGGACAGCGCAGGATACAGGGAGCAAACACAATCGCCAAGGCATTAGCTGACATTCGATTGGTCTCTTCCTGGAGGGCAATCCTAAAAAGAAGGAAAAAAAAGGGAAAGAAAAAGTAGATTAACAAAGGCGGCAATTCCAATTCATGTCCCTCTGTGAGGGGAGAAGCTGTGGCAAGCACGAGGAAGGGGCTGGCGCTGCCAGGAAGGCTGGCGCTGGCCGGACGAACCTCACGAGGTGGAAGATGAGGCGCTCCAGGGTGCTGAGGTGGGTGCGGGACAGCTGGTCGATGACCGAATACACTCCCCGGACCGTCTCCTTCCTGTCCTGCAGGCCTGCGGGGGACACCGTCGCTGTCAGGGCTTGGACGGAGCCTCCTCGGCCATCCCAGCTTTGCGGAGGCAGCTCTCCACAACCAGCAAAGCCCAGCTTGGCACCTAACCAGCACCCACGGCCTAAGGTAACAGCTCTCCTTGCTCACACACCTCTCCAATCACCCTCCTCTCACTTCACATACTCAAAGACACTACTAAACTGTTTTTTTTTTTTAATTAAAGGCTCTTCTGCTACAGCTGGCAGCTGAAAAATATCATCACGGACACAATTAAAAGTTCCCATTTATACCTGCTCATGGTATTTAAAGGAAGGGTTAAGTTCTTAATACTACTGCTCAGAGGAGAGATGATTTGGCTGCTTGTCAGGCTTGAAGCCTCTGCTGAGCTGCGATGAAAATGCACTCTGTCAAACACACAAGGCTCTGCATGGTCTATAGGTTGCTTTGCATAACAACAGTGGCCAAAAATTCTGTGTTTCTCCCAGCAACGGGGCAAATGAGAGGGGACAAGAGCAGCGGAGCAGACTGCAGCGTAAGGAAGGAGTCAGCCTCCTAGAGCTTCCCTCTGCCCTGGCCGTCAGCGCCCAAGGGGAGGCCTTACCCATAGCTCGCAGGAACTCCTCGTACAATTCGAAGGTCATGAGCGGGTTGGGTAGATCTCTGAGCCACTGCTTGAACACGCTGGCAATGACGTGGATGTTGTAGTCGTCTAAGTTGACGTTGTCGATGTCTGCGCCGCAGGACGTGGCAGCGGGGCGAGGAGAGAGCAAGCAAAAACACCCCAAAGCAAGCCGTCAACACAGGGCCTCAGAGGAAGGCAGTGCATGCGCAAACTACTCCTCCAAGACAGAAAACTTTACAGGGATGCCCCAAACCACACTGCATTCAGCTGCAAGAAACCTGGCACCTGATTTCAGCTTCACACATTAAAATCCCACACTCTACAAATACCTTTCTCAGGGCAAGTGGTTTTAGGGAGGAAACAAGATTCCTGAGGAGGACTTAACTCGATGAGAAGGATCTTTTTTTTTTTTCATGCACCTGCACCCAAAAAGAATGAATAGATCACACAAAGATGGGTCCTATTGCGGGAGAGAGAGTTGGCATTTGGCCAGAGGTGGGAAAGGATGGGTTGTAATTCCACAACGTGTTTTCAGGGACGGGAGCAGAGCTCTTTGGCCCCATTGAACTCGTCTGAGCTCCTTACATCAAACCTTGCTGCTGTGGAGATTTTGTCCCTGTTTGGTTTTTTTTCCCCCCTTTTTTCACCTGTATCGAGCCCTTGCCGCAGCTCCTTGATCTTGTTGGTGGAGCCCGACTTTCGGTAGATGCCCTCGGTGTAGAGCCCGTGCATTTCGATGTAGTTGATGAGCTTCTCCACCAGCGCGGGCACCGCGCGCTCCTCGCTGGTCAGCCGCGAGAGCTCCACGCCAAACTGCCGCGACGAGAGCTCCGGATCGTACTAGCAGGGAAACAACGGGAAAGGTGCCCTGAAATCACCTTAAAAAGCCCCAAGAGCACCGTCTGCCCGACACGGCATCGCGCTCGGGGCAGGCTGCTGTTCAAACCACAACGTGTCTAAGCTGGCCTGGGTTACCTGCAAGTCAAGCCAATAAAACTGCATGCAACAAAGGCCAAGTCAACCCAAGAGGTTTAACCTCAGCCTGACGTTTTGCAGGGCTGTCACCAGGTCCAAGAGCAACCCACAGGCCAGGCTTGCTGTTGAGCTGCGCCAGAAGAGCAGCTCTTTAAACCAGTCTCCAGGCACGTGTGAAGGGGTGGAAGCCACGACAAGCCTTCCAGCAATGAGCAAGAAGGTGGTGGAACAGGTGACAGCTCAATGCTCGCCTTATGAGCGCTCTTCCATCTTGTTTTCACTTTCAAGGACATCCTTTCTCCATGGAAAACTGTATCGACATGAGAGATCTGGGAAGAGTGCCATTCTGTTTAGTGCTCTATGCTAAAAACAGACAGCGAAAGAGTCTTGGGAACATCTGGTTTCAGCTTCTAGTTCAAATTCACAATCTGCTGTTCTACCATCACTTAACCTCTTGGCGCAGGATCTATTTGGCTGCAAAAACTACAATCAAAGGCAATGCCACTAAAACTGTGCCTTGTTTCACTCAAAGGGCCAAAAGGACTGGCATCAAGGGACTCCAGGACACAAGGGCAAAGGCAATTCCGCAGCCACCAAGAGGTGCTTGGCATTCTCTCAAGTCCACCACAAACCTGAAGAAACAGATCTGCTCATGGACAAGGTCAAGAAGTAGATACAAAATTGACTGCTGCCTGAAAATAAAGCCCTTCTTAAGGCGTAAGACGCAGCCTGTGCACTCCATCTTCTAAGATCAACCCTCAAAAAGGTTAATCCATCAAGTGCAGAGGAAGCCAAAGCCTTCCTATGGAAGGCCCTCAAACCACCTGTGTGAAAAGCCCATGTGGAGAAACCATAAATTCATTTCCTTGCTTACAGCAAAATGACTTCCTTTCGAGTTGGAAAACTCCAAGGAATACGAAAACTCCGAGCACCTCCAAGCAACTCTTTAGAGCTGTATTTTGGGTTAGGATTTCATTTCTCACGAAGGGTAACCAAAGAAAAAGGACCAAAAGATCAACAAGGATATACAGAAGTTACTCTTTCTTGACATTTAATAAATGAATCCTCATTTAATTCCAGCAAAATTTTCCCTGGCCTGAATTCCCTTCCTGTTTGTTATACGGCTGGGTCATTGAACGGTGGCCAACACAGACCCGAGGGCCTTAGGACAAACTTCTTGTTTTCCTGAGCAACAAAGCCCTAAGAACTCTTCTCCGGGAACAGGAGGAAAAGGGGTTCAAGCCTCAAATCCCAGACGCAAAATGTCCAAAATTTCTTGCAAAAAGCTCAGGTAGTTCTTGAGACTTTTTATATTTGTAGAGCAAAGCTTCAGAGATGCCATTCTGAACTGTTCAGCACGGATGCAATAGAATGGTTGTCAGGAAGGGGAAAAGTGCAGCAAAAATACAACCTCCGAGCAAGCATATTGAAATATCCAAAAGGCAGATCAGATTATTTCTCAGGAAAAGCATCTAATCATACGGCTTTTTGGGAGTTGCACGTCCCAGAAACCTCCTAGGGAGCTGATAAAGCTTTGTGCATATTATTATGCCTTTTTTTTGGGTAAAAGCAGCACAAAATAAGTAACTGGGGGAAAAAAAAAAAGCCTTGATGATTCATTGTTATCTAGATGACCTGCTGCATGCACTTGCTTGCGTTCGTACACTTAAAGCTGGCAAATACCACTTAATTCCCTCTAAGGAGCACTGGTGAGCGCCCACCCTCTGCCCACGCTCGCTGTGCTGCCACCCGCCCCGCCGCCTCCGTTTGGGGCCCTCGGGGACCAGCAGGGTTAAGAGGAGATGTTATTTTTGCACGCGGAGGTGGCAACAAGAGGCTCCGGGGCTTGCAAAACCCTAAGGCTGAGGACGCCGCAACCAGTTGCAACAATGCCGTGGAAAAGCATGGATCCCTTCGTGCCCAAAAATAGGCATTAAAAAATGCCCCAATCCCAGAGTAGCCCCAAAAGCTGCAGTACTACAAACCAAGGAAGGGCAGGACGTGCCACGCGCCGGGCCCTGCAAGCTCTGCACACAGCACAGGCTTCGATCACATCTGTTATCTTCTGACACCTTTGAAGTCTTTGGAAACTATGAGTGCGTTTATAGCTCTGTTTAATGCAGCTATAAAGCAGGGAACAGTGGTGCAAGAGGTACCGAGTGATATGAGTCTCTGTATTACTACCAAAATCCATATAATTGAAGAATATTGTTTGGAAGAGACTTCTTGAAGGTCTCTACTCCAACCTGAAGGGTTATTGCCAGAATTGTATGGATTTGTGTGCATGTAAATATTTCCTTTACACAGCAAGGACACTTTACACACTTTTACATATTACATATAATACATACATTATCATTATATTACATATAATGAGAGAAGGATTGTGGTCTAAACAGCAAGAAAAGGAATGACATGGAACTTACCTTTTTGGAGCACTTGGTCGTGGTTTTAAGACAGCACTTCTTGTGACAAGCATATTTACACACTGTAACAACGGGGGGAAAAAACAGTATTTAGCAATGTGAAACTTCAGGTACAAATGTGAATTAATTCCAGCTCTCTGCACAAGTGTAAATTAGCTCCTCTCAGGATGAGCAGGTCAAAAGCACAGAGAATTTGCATTTGTCGAGGGCAAGTCTGTATTGCATCTGCTCAAACAACAACAGAAAAATTAACCTTTTAATTTTAAAGGCATCATATTTATATCTTTGTAAAATTCAAAAAAAAAAAAAAAAGAAAGATCTGACACATCAACTCGGAAAATAATCTGTGATTCACTTGGAGCTATCAGCCATGGATACTCTCAAAGATGTTGGAAATAGCACCTCACTTTAACACTTCCTGTGTTGGATATCAGCCTAAAATACCAGACGTTCAGTATTTCCAATCTCCTCAAGGAAATATTGCAAAAACTGGGGAAAAAAGAAAAAAAACCAACGTCTTCTTGTCCCTGTTCCATTCCCATGATCTCAAATGTCTGGATGTTTTGAAATCAAGTGGTCTAAACCAAAGGGACACTGTCACAGGACCCACTGTGAGAAGAACTCTGCCGCCTGGAGCTGGAGGAAACATTTGTCACTCCTGTCCCACCAGCTCCCCTCACCATCCAACTTCAAGTGTGACTTAAAGGCCACTTGACAGGTGGTCCAGGCAAGGGACAAGATTTGTAAGGAAAAGCTCCCAAGCACAAAAGTAAAACTGCCATCAGGGCTGCTGCATGATGAGCTTAGTAGTTGACTTCAGAAACCCTTAAGATGGCCCTAAAATGATCTCCTTGTGAAAAGACAAGGTATTTGTGACTGAGCCATTGCAGGAAACGGCAGCGAACATCTTTCAGAGTCTAAAAGTTCTCGCTGGAGAAAACAAGTATGTGGAAAGCCAAACAGCCCATGCTTACATTTACAAACAGAAGCCCTGTCCATGATCCAGATCAAGGAGGAGCAATATTCACAGTAGGTGGGGATGCTGTACTGCGTGGCCTTGAAAATGTGCCCGTTGTGCTCTTCCACCTAGGACAAAATGCAAGGGTGGGTGTCAGTGGTGAGTAAAAGGAGCTGGACACATAGCCTGCTGCAAGGCAGGCTGATGAACACTCTATAAAGGTTGATGTCTTTTTGACACCCTCCTTTTAAGAACAAGGTTGCTATTTGCATTCCTTTTCAGACTGATTACCAGCTCAGAGGTAGGTTTAGTCCAGTTTTTCCTCAAGGACAATGACCAGGAGTGGAGACTTAGAGCAGAAGAATAGGAAACAAAGTGCTCCTTTCCCTCATTTATCCTCCCAGCGCCTTTAAACTCATTTTAAAGACCGCTGCAAGCAGAGATGCAGCCAGACCATCACATTCAAAGCCATGAAGGCCTGTGGAACACATTTTTAGAGAACGACCTACACTGGTTTTTGTCCTGCAGGCGAATGTTGACCCAGAGCCTGTCATTTTGCATGCTGCTGCTCACAGTCAAATCAAACCATCCTGCCCACGGTGGCAGCACATCCTTTTGCAGCTGCACATTCAGCCTGCGATGCCCACATCTCACCATGGGGCAGCTTACTAGCAGGTCTCTCACTGGGTGTAATTGTGGCCATGAGGACATTATTTCTTTAAATGGACAGGTCTGACATGCTCAACTCACCACATCTGCCTCTTTTTTTCTTCTCTTTTTTCTCTCCGTTTTTGGCACCTAGTATTAAAAAGAGATATAAAGTGAATTTATGCACAAGGCCCACAGAGGACTCCCATCTAACCTCTTCTGTCTCCTTCCATCCCCACCAGCACCAGGAGAGTCACTCCAGGGAGCACTGAGGATGAGGAGGGACCGGTGGAGACCAGGCTCCTCCCCTAGGGGAGCTGGCCCTGATCTTAGCAAGCCCTGCGACTTCAGCATAGGGTCCTACCTGCCACACGTGGTCGCTTCATCTCAAACCTGTCTCGAGCTTTATTCAAGGATATGTGCATCTCTTGAGGTACCAGGGCTAAAATAGCATGAGCTTGGCTTCTACGCCTGCCAAATACCTCATTTTAAGAAATCCCTTGGGTAACTTTCAGAGATGTCATCTCAGAGTGGGCATTAGCTGTTAGCCTGGCTCCAAGCCCAGCATCAGCAGCCTCAAGCTCTCCCATCTCAGGCAAGATGCCAGAGTACCTGGCACAGCCCTGCAGTTGCCACTCAGCTCATTCCAAGAAGGACTGTCCAGAGAACCAGACGAGATGGTGTTTGCTGTGCCCCGTGGTACAATAAACACCAGCTTCCAAGGCCAGCCTAAGATCCAGTGGTTGCTCTTGCAGGAAATAGGGAGAGAAGAGTGAGGAGCTTGTGTTTGTGAAAGACAGCAGAGGCAGCCTGCAAGATCTCAGTGCTTTATGGACCACCTAGATCCCAGTTCTGTCTCCCTCTCGTGCAACATGGTGCTGAAGGACGCTCCTACTCAAGGAAGGGTGAAGAGATTAGGAAACAAATCTCTCTCACACATAAAGGCAAGAGCACTGACCTGAGTGGGCACCTGAACATGCTCGCAGAGCCCGAAATAACTGCAGAATCTGTACCTGCTTTTCCTCATACCTCAGGATCAGCAAAAATAAATGATCACCAGGAAGGGCCTTTCCAACCAGTCAGGGTAGCAGTTCTGCCCTGGAACCCTCTCCACCTGCTGGCAGTGGTTGAGCGTGGGTGACTCCCTCTCTGCAGCTCAGTGCTCAGCTCTTTCCTTCTCCAGAAGCTCTGAAAGCCACAAGCTGTGTCCCCGCAGACATGCTCAGGGCGCAGAACCACCCAAGCACTTGGAAGCCTCACTTGAACCTCATCCCTGAAGTCTCCCCACCTGCTCCTAAGGGTTCCCACGCCAGAGTCACTAAGGTGACTCTCCTCTCCACCACGTCACTGCCAACGCAGGCCCAACAAGGGGATCCGCAGGGAATCCTGCCGAAGTTCTGGGTGAGGCAGCCCAGGGCCATCTCCCACCAGTGACCTCCTTGCTGAATGAAGGCAAGGAGAGTTGCCAGGATGAAGCAACAGTGGCCCTGCTAAGTGAGATGATGTAACCTCTTTTTGGCGGTCAGGGGCTAAGCAGAGAGAAGACAACAGTCTCTAAGGTTTCCAGGTATCTGCAGAGCACCACCCTATGGAAAGATAGTTTACAACTCTTCAGTGGGCTAAGAAACAAGTGATAACTACCTTCACAGCAGTGTAGTCCAGGGGCTTGTACTCTATCATATATTCATCCAGAAAGACTTTGAAGGTATTGACCCAGACTTTAACTGGAGACTCACTCCAGTCTCTCTGTTCAAGCCGCATGGTCTTCTCCAAAATCTGCTCGAACAAGGCATACAGGTCCTTATACCGGATGCTCTTCCCATCATCCATCTTCAAATAAAGAGAAACAAAAAGAAAAGGGATTTTTTACACACACCAGACTACCTTTTCTGCTCTGAACAACTGCTTTAGCACAACTGGCATCCAATTGCTTTGGAAAAATACATATACAATTAAAAGAAGGAAAAATGAATCATCTCAGTGATTGCTGGGAAGATTCAGAAGAGCAGAGCTCCACACGTCTTGGACATCCCCTACCCCCAAATACAGCACAAAAGCTTCCAGGCACTTTGCAGGGCAAATAGGAGTTTTCAGACTTACTGTCATCTCCCATTTCACTGGGGGCAAGCTGTCAGTAGAATAAGCTACCTCCAATCAATGTATACTGCTGAGTATTTTTAAAATGTTATGAGACTGAACACACAGAAACACCTTTCATTTCGGCTAAGCAGAACCGGAATGAAAGGCTGGCACCTTTGTGGCACTCCGAGCACCTCATTTCTCCCGAACAGCAAGGCTCCTGCTTGATGTGCTGTTACCTACCGCCAGCGCCGAGGAGTAGAAGCTGAAGATGTTTTGCCGGAATTCCTTCAGTGCCTTTTTGAACACGACGTCCACCAAAGTGTCCTTCTTGCTGTCCTCATTATCCAGTTCATTCATCTGGGAAAGCAAAGTGTTTTATGCACTAATTATGACTTGGGTTGAAACAACACACTCTGTAAGCTCAACATCATGGGTGAACTTGAGGAGGATAGTCTCCACTGTGCTATTACAAGGTGGTTGCTACTGTTTGTAAACTTAGAAATGTGAGAACTGCCCTGGGGCTTCCCTCTCCTAACCTCCTGGGTTGCTCGTGTGCGATCACGTGCATCTCAGAGCAACGGGAGAGGCAGAGCTGCTTGGTCTGCATTGACAGACCCTACCTTTTTCAGGAGGAACTCGTCCATGCTTTTCAAGTCGCTGGCGCTGGTGATGATCTGCAGCGAGTCGTTCTGCCACTGCACGGGCTCCAGAGCCACGTTGCTGATCTTGACACTGCGCTTGCGCTTCACTTTGGGAGACGGCTCTTTGTTCTCCTTAAACTCCTTCCGATAAAGTCCCGACAGCTCCGGACTCCGTGGCGGTGTCAGGTGGTGAGGACCCAACTCTGCAGTTGATAAATAAGAAAGGGAAAAGGTAACCAAGCACAGGTTAGTGATCTTTTCCTCTGGCCATCCAGATATGCCATAGCAACGTGTGTTTGCACCCAACTTCACTGAAGCTCTATCGTGTGTTTTATTTCTCGGTGTCTCCAGCATTAAGTGGAGACACCGAGAGTGGAGACAGCTCCATCAGCAGTGGAGACAGCTCCATCAAGCTGGAAGGGAAGAAAACGTGTTTTCTCAACCACCTGAAGTCTAAAAGAAAAGCAGAATCCTTTCTTTGGTAGCAGTCAAAATCTGCTTCTTGATCAAGGGTCAATGAGTGAAGAATCAAGTTTAATTTCTCAGAGTTGTAATCACAGTAACACGGCAAGGTAACGTGTATGAAAAACAGCTCTGTCACTAAAATAAGGAGACAGGCTTCAAAATAAGCCTGTGGAAGGGAAAAGGGCTATATTTTTATAAACAGTGAAATGAAATTTTATTTTCTCCATTGTTTTTTCCCTCTGTTGAGAGGGCAAACACCTGTTGATGGTCAGATGGCTGCAGTGGGGATTAGCGATATGGGGATCATATCACTCCTGGAAAACAGAATTCCAAACACACTTATAGTCAGAAACCACACTTATAGTCAGCACACAGCACCTCCTCGCTGGGAGGGAAAGAATCTGGCCCGTATCCTAAAGTGGTAATTTCCATTTGTAAAACTGTAAAATAATTTGGATTTTTGTTGTTGTTTTCAATAATATTGCACTTAATTGCATAATTTAAGATTTTTTTTAGCTTTATTAAGACCACTTTTACTAACCTCCTAACTCTAACCTTGAGGTTGGAGTCATCTGTGAACCCAAGGAGAACGCTCTCCAGTCCACCAGGCAAAGCACTGGAAAATGCATTGACCAGCACTACGCCTGGTCCAGAAAAGTCCAACCAGCACATCCTTTTGATTTGTGCAAACTCTACCCTCAGCAGCGTTTTCTAACTCATTTTCATACATGAGTTCCATGCATGCGATGCTGTAGTTTAGATATACCGAGACCTTACAGATAACCTCATTTTCTTAAATTCTGATGTTGACCTGAGTCATTACATATTGGGTTTAAAAGCCCAATGTTAAAAGTAAGGTACAGCTGGCTTTAAAGCAGCTAATGCAACTTTTCTGCACCTTCCATGTCCACGTCCATGTCCTGCAAACAGCACACGAGCCTGTCCAGTGCTCGACCTACACTCACCTTCCCCGAGTTGCAGGCCAGGAACCACCTCTCTGCTCGGTGCTTCTTGCTCTGCATAGAGCTCCAGCAGCTCAGACTGGGTAGCAAGCTTCTCCCGCGGCGTCTTCTTTTCCCCCTGCTTCCCCTTTACCCAGAATCGCATCTTGGCTCGCTGAGGCCTGGAAATAACCCATGAAAAGAGAAATTGCCTTAATAAGGAAAATGGTCTTCTATGCAAAATCTCCCTGACCTTCTGGTCGTTAAATTCACACCAGTGCTAACAAGGAAAGCAGGATGCTTATTCTCATAAAAATACAAGAAGTTGCAAATTACACTTAATAAAGTGATTTGGGATGGGACATACGTCCCACTGCCTCAAAGCTTTATTGCAGTATGAACAGGACACTTCTTCTAATTGGGCATGTTGGCAATCATGTTTGAAACGTGTCACTGATTGTTTCCCTGCTGCTGCTGGCTGGTTGAGCTGGCAAAGCAGCTTCTGAAGGTGGACTGAAATGGGGATTGGAGCAGCTCCATCAATGCCCACATGATCTGAAGCAACATGGGATGGACTTGTCTCCATGTTCACCAGTTCCAATCCCTACTCCTTACCTCCCATCTGGAGCCAGGTTCTTCTGTGCAGCTGCCAACTTCCCAATCTCCCCCTGAGACATGGTTTTATGAAGCTTTGTCTGGCCTTCAGCAGATGCAAATCGCTGTACGGTCTGCAACAATTCCAAGGGTGACACCGTTATAAAAACGGGACAGTTCTTGGCATATTGGATAACATTCTCAGCAAAAAACTCACATGCCATGTGTCAGGACTGAAGAGCACGTCCAGATTCAACCTGCCTACCAATGAAAACCTAAGGTCCTGTGCAGCTTTTCCAAGCACCCACCTTATTGAACTTCCATCTTCCACCTCAAGGTCCAACCTTCTTACTCCTTTGGCAACAGAAGATCAAAATTCACATGCCCCAGGCCACGAGTTCGCAGCAGCCCTACTCTCCTTCTTAGAAGAGTGATGTTACCCATGATAAAGCCACCTGGGGCATTTCCAGCTCTCAGTGTGAGATACCCTCAACCATACCAGCACATCCTTGACAAATCTGCCTCTGCTTGAGCTCTTTTGGTGGACTTTGCATTAAAAAGAAGTCAAAATTCTACAAAATACGGCTTGCAGGGTCATTGTGTTTACCATATACTGCTCATGCTCGCCTTTATTTTTTTTTTAAAACGTTTTCCACTCATGCAATAACTTCTCAAGCAGCCAGGAGATGGCAGCACATAAGGCAAAAGAAACAGGGATGGATTTGCTGTCCCTGTAGTTACTGCAGTTAGGGAACGGTAATGCATGGATTGTATATGGACAAAGGGGAGAAAAATTACTACTTTCTTTAAATAAAAAATAAAAAATAAAAAATAAATAATAAATAATAAATAATAATAATATAAATAATAATAAAAATGCAGGCAACTAGAGACACACGCAACAAAGTGGTGTAATGGACCTTGATTAGCAAGGTGGCTCTTCTTCCCAGAGGGGCCTCTTCTCGACTGTGAGACATGGGAACGTAGCTCTTGATAGAGAAAGAAAAAACTAGTTCTGCTAAGGAAAAGATCTTTCAGAAAGCAAAAATACAGCAGAGAGAACCAGGAAGAGGCATATGGCCTCATCATTAAGATGACTTCTTAAATTTAGCCTCTCTCTGCTATTTGTAGGGGGGTGAAACTTGCTTTGAGTCGGCTTAATCAAAGGGTTCAGCCTCCACCATAAGATCCTGGAACTCTCTTATCATCACTCCTGCGAGTGTCTCTGCTCGGCCCTCCTTTCGAGCCACTGCAGCCCAACACTCCCTCCGCTATCAGAGGGGCCTCTCTAGGTTTGGAGATGAAGAAGTGAAGCCTCCAAGGGCTTCCTGAGGTGCAAAACTCGCCCTGAAGAGGCGCTTAGGGCTGCAGCTCTTCTGCACAGCTGGCTCTTCAGGCACGCTTGGCATCGGCTGGTGACAAGTTGCAGGGACGCTCAGACTGGCACTTGGGAATTCACAGCTCGGGAGCAAAATACACGGACAGCGTCGCTACCCGCGTCGCCCTCTCCAAGGGCTCCTCTGCCGAAGGAGATCTAAATGCTTCAGAAGACACCATAGCTGTGGTCTCCTGAACCAAAGTCACCTATTTATCTCTCCACACTTGGGTGAAAAGTGGAAGCAGCATTAACGCGTGCTGAACATAGCCTGGGAGGGACTTCTCTGACCGCAAACACCCTGGATTTGGGTTCTGGCCAAAAATGCTCCCCAGCCCTTGCTGCTCTTGGACCATCGTGCTCTGGTGGACCTCTACTTACCCTGGGGATACAAAGCCACAAGCTCGAGGCTCAAGAGACCCCTGGGCAAGACAGGTGAGCTCATGCCAGTAGAGCTGGCAAGTCTTAACTTCATGCTTAACTTCACCCGTGGTGACCCGTGGTCTCTCTATCATGTGTCCAGCAGCCTGCGGCCACCGAGCCACCTGGCAAGAGGCCTTTGGGGAAGGAGAAGCCGGGGCAGGAGCAAGATGAAGCAGCTGCTCACTAAAATGACAGCACGTGGAGGCTGCCTCACCAGTCATGCCACGGGCATTAGTAGCACAAGTTCACCCGCTCCGGCTGGCCCAACACACAGCAGGGCTGCTCCATTCCGCTATCTCGGCTGCTTCCCGATCCGCAACATCCCACCAGGCTCTGCTACCCCTGGCGATGGAGCAGCTGCTGCGTTTTCACTGCTGGAGCCGCTCTGCCTTAGGGACGTGCTGGTCCTCGCACGGAGGACCCTCGCCAGCCTCTGCTGGCCCCAGGGTGCTATGCAGGGAATACGGATGGAAACACTGTACACGGTGCTGCAGACACACGGACAGACAACACGGCCGCGGCGCGGGGCAGGGCTGCAGGGCGACCCCGGTCACAGTGAGCGATGCAGACAGGGAGACAGCAGGAGAGGGCAGACACGGCCGGCACCTGCGACTGGGATGTGCACGCGGTGAG
Source organism: Nothoprocta perdicaria (assembly GCF_003342845.1). Taxonomy (NCBI): domain Eukaryota; kingdom Metazoa; phylum Chordata; class Aves; order Tinamiformes; family Tinamidae; genus Nothoprocta; species Nothoprocta perdicaria. The sequence goes on along the minus strand of NW_020455642.1, from coordinate 366,993 downwards.
AGCTGTTAATCCCGGCGGAGCGTGGGGAGGGAAGGTCTCGGCTGAGCGCGCCCAGCCCCGGAGAGGGCCAGCACGGAGGGGAAAGACCTCTGCAGCTAGAGCTACTGCTTTGCAAGAGGGTAAGTCTCCAGGAACACAGCAGGGCCCTGCACTCCCCGCGAGCCCGGCTGCATCCATTTTCCGGAGGGAACGTCGGCATCAGCGTTCCGTCGGAACGGCTGGCTGCGGAGGGGAGAGCCCCCTGGCAAGCGCCCCGGCGCTCACAGAGCTACCGCTGCCGACTGGGCTCCCCGCTCCCGCCTTGCCCAGAATTTGCTTTTCCATTTTCATGTAGGGCTTTGAGTTCTGCTGCTGTGGGCACAGCCTAATTTGTGTTCTTCCTGGCGCCCTCAGAGACGTGGCTCAAGTGCAGGGCGACGGTGCAGAGCGCGAGGCTCTGCTCCTGCGGGCACGCCTGTGCCTGAGCTTACTTCTTGCCCAAAGCAGGGAAAAACTACCTCTGCATTTTATTGCCCAATTTACCTGCTTTTGTGTTCTACAAGTTATCATTTACCAGCACCACTCCAAAAACCTGAATAAGCCATCAGATACTGCTGCAGAGGACACTGAATCAAAAGCTAGCTGGGGGGCAGAGATTCATCTCATTTTCTTGGTGGCTTTTTGGTCTCTAACGTTCGCTCTTTCCTATTAGCACAGAGCCTCCTGCTAGAAGATACTAGTGGGAATTTGCTACTGATGTGAGTGTGGTTTAAAAGAATACTAAAACATATAAGCAGCTGTGCAATGCAATGCAATGCATGCTGCAGAAGAGCTTCACAGGCCCTGGAAGCTGTTCCCAAATCGCATCCCCTCAGCCCGGAGAAATACGAGCGACTTCTCCTCACGTTTGGCATTTGCTTCTGCTGTGTTCTCCGAGGATACCCGGCTACAGGGGCCTTGCAGGTGGGAGAAGCAGCAGTGTAGGGGGTGAGTGCAGCTAAGGTTAGCAAAGAAAGGCTCCCGCCTGGCCGCCTGCTCCCTTTTTCCTTGTTTCTTCCAACCCCGACCCATTGGAAAATTACCATTTCGGAGTCACTGTAACAGGCCTGCCCCAGCCTGGCTGCAGGCCCTGGCTCAGCATGAGGAGGTTGCTCAGAGGAGAGAAGGAACTCAAAACTGGCATCGTAATCATCTTCCTCCGTATCCCCCTCCCCATCAGCACAAGTACCTCTAGTCAAGAAATCGGAGCGCGTCCGCGCCATGCGGGCTTTCTTTTTATGGGTCGGTCTGGCAACCTGCTTGACCAAATGATAAAACAGATAACAAAAAAAAAAAAAAAAAAGAAAAAAAGAAAACAAAATGTTTTTAAAATAAAAGGAACGTCTATGAGGGTTTGGCATCACAGAAGAGGACAAATAACGGCATCCCTGGGTCACGCTGCATCCCGCAGACAGCGACACTCTCTATTACATTTAGTGGATGCGGAGGATTGGGGGGGGAAAAACAAAAGCCAAGACAGCACTGAGGAAAATGGACAATAATGGATGTTACCAGGACACACGGTAAATCAGAACGAGACAAGAGTGAGGTCTACAGTGTTTGCCATCGGGATCGCAACACTCTTTTTCTGTTGTTGTGTAGTTTTGTTTTCTTTTTAAACTAAGAGCAATTCTGCACTGCTGTGAATTAATCCTGCATGGGCAGCAATTTTTTTCTAGCAAAGGTGTTTCAGTTGCTATACCCTTGCCTCAACCTCGGCTCAAACACCCTGCGCTTAGCAGCATTTGTGCTTCACAATTCTCGTCTCTGAAGCATTTAAGGGCAAACTACCAGAATAAGGGCTTAGAGTTGGGGGTTTAAAATTATTTTTATATCTTTTCGCCCCTGCCCCCTTTCAATTCAAAAGAGAAAATGGGAAAGCCACTGCTTACCTCTCCTCGGCCAGACCCCGGTATCTTGAATGGCTTCCTGGCCAGTTCTCCCTTGGGAAGGCACTGTGGGCTCGCTTCCCTCCTGGAAAACAGCACAAGGGAGGCATTGGCCTTCCCGGCATGGCACCAACCTCTAGAAAACGGTTGTTTTTCTCCTCAGCAAGGTAAGATCATCTCGAGTGGTCATTGTGGCTATGCTCATTCTAATGTGAAGAGGAGGAATTTCTCTTCAGATAGCTATTCTCACCACCCAAAGATCCCAATAATCTTCTCTTCATCTTCTACTCGAAAAAAGAAATCCCTGAAAATCCCATGAAATCCCTGAAATCCCATGAAAATAGTGTCATCTCTACTGCCATCACCACCCTTCACTTGCTAGTATCTATGATCACCTCCCCTCGTTTCCCTAGCACTCAGCACATTAGAAAACTAGGAGGAGTATTTCCAGGTCCTGGACATTTTCTTCTTCCCCATTGATCTGAGGCCAGCAAACCTGACACAGGGCTTCATTTCCAGAGGTATTTTTGTATGGAAAAGACATTGTTAGAGATGGGTTTATGTGACTATGGCTATAAAGAAAGCACATCTTTTACTCACTGGAGGCCGAAGGGAGGGTCTTTTGGTGTGAAAAACATAGCGCTTGCCCTCATGTCATCAGCGGCCTGGCTGGGCATCCGGGGCTGCCTCAGGCGCTCCGTTCGGGAAAAGGGGCTGCCCGGGAAATCCCTGGAGTCCGGAGGCAGTTTGGAGCTGGGCCGCTCCACACGGGTGGCCTCGAGCGCCGTGCCGGACTGACCTTCCTTTCGCTCCATGAACATGCTGACAGGTCTGTCTTTGGAAGCGCTGTGGGCCGGAGAGGTGCCTCTGTTCCCAACAGTGAGACCTTTAATATCGACCGAGGAGGATGGAGGTAATCCCGCGGGGAAGCCGGGCTCCCCTCTGCTCGGGGGGTGCAGGATGAGGACAGACTGAGGGCGGCTCTCTGCTCGTTTGGGTGGTTTGAGAGATGGGTCCTTGATTCTGCTCACCTCGAGCCTCTGCAAAGCTTCCATCCTGCCTTGCTTCTCAAGCTGCTCAAAGGCTTTGCGCTGCCTCTCCAGAATTTCTTTCTGCTGGCGGATCTGCTCCATCATCTCCTTCTCATTCTGCAGCTGAAGCTGCTTTTGTCGTTCCTCCTTCTCCACATTGAGCCTTTCCAGTCTCTTGATTACCGAATCTGGCGAATGGGTCTGTGTCCCAATACCTGTCCCATGCTCCTCTTTCTTGGTAGGAGTCTTTTCCCCTACCTCCCTGCCCAAGCTTTTGCTCCGGTCTTGCTTGTCAGACTCAGAGTCCTTCAAGATCTCAGGGAATGTCACCGTTTTCTCTTCTCTTTCAACTGGTTTGTTCCTCAGGTTATTCTCCAGCAATGACTGCTTTGCTTTCAAATTGTCCTGGGGTGGGATGTAGAAGGTTGGTAGGTTACTGGAAAGGAAGGTTTCTCTTGGCTGCATCTTGTAGATAACGTTTTGGGGATCAGAGACCTCGCGCTCCTTAGAAGCGTGGCTGTTGGGTAGCTCCGAGTCTGACGGCCTCCTTTTGCAAGTGGATAAATTGCTGTTCACGTCTGCTGTGCAGAAAGACTTGTCCTGCCAGTGAGGCTGGGGAGTGCTAGGTAGAGAGTCCTGGGTGCCCGTGGGAAATGATGCCACGTCTGGCCCATCTAAAACTAAGGAAACAAGTTTACTTGGGGTATCTTCACAGCTTAACATCTCTAAGCTCCCTTGAGAGCTTTCACTCTCCGGGGTTCCCTGAGGGGAATGAAGTGCTTCAGCTACAAGCTCTGAGGACCACCGGCGCTCTTCCGAAGGCGACAGCCCGCCTGTGGACCGGACCTTAAGCAATTCCAAGCTAAATTTTGCCTGTTCCAATTCCCGCATTCTCCGGCTTTCTCTTTTGGCACGAACCACTTTTTTCTGGTTGAGATCCTCCAACGACTTGGGTCTCTCCCTCACGACTACTTCCTCCTCAGTGTCCATCCCGCCCTGGCTACTGGCTCTCTCATGCCTTTTGTGTAACAAACTTCCAGTATTATCCAAGAGGTCTGCATGATTCAGCCGATTATTCTCCATCAGCGACTTATGTTCCTCTATAGCCCTCACTCTCTCTTCAAAGGAGCCATCCTCCCACTTAGATGGGTCGGAGCCCTTAATTTCCAAAGCATCATTCGCCTCCAGTCCATCGGACTCTTCCCGAATTATCAGGCCGTTCTCCAGCTGTCTCTCTTTCAATCTCTGCTCTTTTAAAGCTCTGTACCTGCAGGGAAAAAATAAAATAAGTAAGTTACTATACCCTATCACGCTGCCTCAAGGCACTGCGCTGGTGGCACCTCATCAGCGCAGGTTTTGGGGTCTCACCATCTCGTCACCACAGGTAACTCGGGCAACACTTCTTGCTGGATGCCAGGTGTGAGATAGTGTGTGCACATGTCAGGGACCCAAAGCCAATTTCCAGTCTTCTCTTCTGACATCTCTCCTAGTCAAGGACCGCACCAGCACCCCCAAAAGCTTCTCCCATGCTGCTGGGACTCGTCACGCCTTGGCTGTCCAAGGCTGATCTTCACCACGGCGCTGACAGGAGTGCAACCAGAAGGTGCTCCAGCACCATCCTAAGCTCTTCCTGGCTTCCCAGCCGTTTGCCCCATGGCAATCACTCCCCACCACGCAGGCCGTGCTTCCCCGCGACGAACAGGGCCCTTCCCCACGGGAATCGAGCCCAGCGTGGCGGGGCCATCCCGCAAACGCTGTCCCCCCAGCAGCGGCCGGGGCTCGGGCCGCTCTCGCTGCTGCTCGCCCGCCTGGCGTCGGCCAGCTCGCTGAGCCGATCCGAGTTAAAAATAAGCTACTTAAACTGCCATTGCTGCCAAGGGGGGGGAAAAAAACCCTCCTGAGTATTTATATCCTCAGCTCTCCCCTGCCTACGTGCCCTAACCTGAAATAGGCTCCGCTTAGTCTAAGAGCAGCACGTGCTGAACTGGCTTAGGGAGCGCCGCCCAGCGGAGGATCGGGGCAGGTCGCGACGGCCTCGGGAATCCCAAGAAGGGCCCTGAGGGGGCCTGGAATTCACGCCACTAAACCCCGCTCGCCGCGCGCCACACGTTACCTTTGCCGCGCCAGGTAGCCCCTGCAGGCCGCCTGCAGGCCGACGAGGCTGCTGCGGTGGCCGTGCCGGGCGCGGTG
>NW_020455642.1:341718-361645 GCF_003342845.1 Nothoprocta perdicaria | reverse complement strand
GCGCCTCGCTGGCGGCTCCCGCGGCCGCGCCAGGAACGCTGCAAACACAAGGGCAGTGAGCGAGGGGCCCGCGGCGACAAACCGTGGGGTGCCGGCCTGCCCGCAACCCGCCCCACTGTGTCCCTCCCAAGCCTGGCCATCGGCACACTGGGAGATGAGCTCCTCAGAGAGGAGAGGAACATGTGCCCTGTGAGCAAAGGCTGAGGGAGCTGGGCCTGTTCAGCCTGGAGAAGAGAAGGCTGAGGGGGGACCTGAGCAGTGTCCATAAATACCTCAAGGGAGGCAGTGAGGAGKAGGGCCCGGCCTCTTTTCAGTGGTGGCCAACGACAGGACTAGAGGAGACGGCCACAAACTGAGGCACCAAAAGTTCCACAGGAACTTGAGAAAACACTTTTTGACAGTGAGGGTGACAGAGCCCTGGAACGGGCTGCCCAGAGAGGTTGTGGAGTCTCCTTCTTTGGAGATCTTTAAAACCCGCTTGGACACAGCCTGTGCCACATGCTCTAGGTGACCCTGCGTGAGCAGGGGGGTTGGACTAGATGACCTCTGAGGTCCCTTCCAACGCTAAGCATTCTGTGATTCTGTGATTCTATGAGAGCTCAATCCCAGTTGCTCCAGCTACAGACCAAGCTGGAAGCCCCGGGAGATACGGACTGTGGTGAGAGGTCTCGGCATAACCTCTCGTCACCACGCACCTGTATGACGAGGGCGGCGTGGCGCAAGGCGAGGAACTGGCGCCTGTGGAGCAGGCTGCGGAACCAGCGCTGCAGCAGCGTGATCCTCCGGAGCACCTCCTGGTGAAGCAGGTCCTGCAAGAGCTGCCGCTCCCGCTCCTTCACGAAAACCTGCCCCCAAAAGCAAAACAGATTAGGCGGAAGGCTGGCCTGGATGAGCTCTAGAGCTCCCTTCCAACCTCAACCATTCTGGGAAAGCCAGCAACATTCTTCTCGCACCATGGTGCGAGCCATTTAACGCCTCAGGTTGCTGCATCCTGAAGGCCCAGGGGAAAGTTTAGCAGCCAAATTTAATCAGCAAGTTAACAGAATTTCATCTATAGCCTGGCAACTATGAATTGGGACTGTCAATGTTGAACATCAGTCCATAAATCACTGCAGCCTCTACCTTTGCCTCCTGGGAAGACAAGAGCTGTCGTAACAACAAGCTGAGGAAGCTGATACATCAGTACAGAAGTGGACTATCTTAGACATACACACGAACTGAGGATAGGCATTTACCATTGTTCTTCCAACTTGATAATTGTCCGGATTGAGTTTTATTTTCCAGAAGAAATCCTGGATATTGGGTTTGGATGGGCTGATTCCTTGTGGCAGGAGGACATGGAAATGGTTGACAAAATCCTGCAGGAAAAAGAAAAACAAACCACCATGGCTTGGTTAAGCGGCACTGCAGGGCCAATTTCTTACGTAAATAACTGGGTTGCTCCACCAGTCACGTGAAACAGGCTTTGTCAAGCAAGCAGAAGAAGGGAAGAAGTTTCCTCCATTGGAGCCATTTGAGGTTCGAGGTTGCATGGAAAGCTTATCAAAACAGGGAAACGATCAAACACCTCCCAGCATGGGAGGAAGGAGCCTGCCAAAGCCAGGTAATGCTGAGCAAAAACACTAAAAAAGCCCTCAGATCTGGTCACTACAGAAGGGAGTTACCAGCTTCTCAAAGCACGCCAGGCAAGAGACCGTTTCATCCATTACTGCTGCGATAAGGCAAAGAGCGGAGATCCTCCCAGGTAAAAATGGGATTTCTGCTCTCTGCAAAAAAAAAAAATATTGAGCATCCTTTCCTTCTGACCAGCTGCTGTGCAGGACGTGACATCTGGCCAAAAGCAGCTGCCAGCAGGACAGCAGCGGGGAAGAGCAAATCATGAATGAACTGACATATGCACAGAACCCATTGGAAAACATGGAAGATTAGAATACAAAAAATAGTATTTGTCCCAAAGGAGAAATTTTAGAAGGACCCAACCAACTTCCAGAGAGGTGCAGGCAGCACTGACACAACGGGACAAGCATCATCCCCATGGAAATGAAATAAATGAGGGCCAAAAACATAAGACAAGGTATCGCAGGGGTCAACAGGATGCTTAAGTTGAAGAGACGGGATCTTGTCATCTTCCTCACTCACCTTCAGGAAGATTTTCCCAAATTAGTTTCGTGCAAAAAGAAGGAAGAAAACGTGAAAAAAATATCTACACTTAAATAACGTCATGTTATCTGCACAGGGGCTCCTAGCCCTTGTCCAGGTCTAGAGCAGCGTGATGGAAATTAGGTGTAGCAGCACGGGGCGTAATTGCTCTGTGCCCAGCTGTGGCCATATCTCTTGGACAAGTGATAAATTTATCCCCTTGTCAAAAAAACCGAGATGTGCTTGCAAGCTAACGCTGCTCAGGTGACTGTGACACTGATGATAAAGGTGGCTAAAGACCGAAAACGTTTTATCCAACCTGGAAGGTGTATTTGCAGCTGTATCCCGACTGGCGAATCCGCACGGTCTCCAGCATTCCCGTGTACCGCAGCTGCCTGAGCACCAGGCTGTCGCTGAACCGCAGCGGGAGCTGAGAGGGAGAAAACAGGCCCACCATGAGCCAGTATTTCCTTCTGTTCTGACCACTTGCAAGCGCATGGACAGGGTCGATTAACGCAGCACGTGCAACACATCTGGCGTGAAATCCATACGCCAGGAAGCAACGCAGCTTCCCCAGCACCAGAGCTGAATCCTGGTTTATTTTTGCTGAGCAGTTGTCGGATGGAGAGGACTTTCCAACAAATCCAGCTAGATATAAAACTGCACCCGAGCTGGATATAAAACTGCACAACAAGAGAGTGAGCAAGCAAGTACCTACGAGATCTAAAGCTTCATCTTTATTTTTGAAGTGTCTGGGTAAAATTACAACAGATTTATCCATCAGGAAGTGTCACAACAACTTTCTTTGTAAACTATGGGTCCCTAGGCCCCGAGACAGCTCCATGCTTAGAAGTCTTATTATTGGATGACTAAGTATCACTGAGTCAGAATAAAGAGGTTTATTCTGAAAGAACCTGCTTTTGCAGGCAGAAAAGAAACATTCTACCTAAATTAAGGCATTTTAGGGCTTGGCAACGAAAAAAATAGATTCACTGCCTTGTCTATTAAAGTGCTTTCATATGCTTATTTCTATGACTACAGGAAAAGCCAATGTACTTTATCAAGAACAATTCTGGTACCAAGAACAATGACATGGTACATGCTCGAACAAGCACCATTTAAATCCAATTCAGGGCTGCAGCCTTTCCTTTCTTCCTAATGTGGTGTAAAAATGTACATATTTACAAGACCCTTCCAAGATTTCCTGCAGCTTTCAAGCAGGACATAGGAAAGGCAAGAGCAGCTCCAATGGGTCACTTGGTTATTTTCTCACTGATCCTGGGGCTGTGCTGCAGAAGGAGCTTTCCAAAACCCCCAAAACTTCACTAGCCTGTGCTAAGAGAGCTCAAGATCTGTGCGTTGGGTAAAATTGCAGGATATACAGACTCGAGCTTCTGAAGCGACAGCGGTGGAGCTGGCTAGACCCCGCTGCTGGATGCAGCAAGGTTTCCATTTCTAAACCCTCAGCACCATTTCAGAGTGGGCATTTACCTTCTCGGCATTGGAGCGGATGCACTTGACAAAGTACGGCTCTGCCTGGCCAAGGGTCTCCATCAGCTTGTTGAGCGACGCCTGCAAGAGAGAGCGCATCTTAAACGGGGAAACGAGACAAGAGCACGGAGGAGCAGGAGAATCCAGGCACCGTTTGCAGAAACGAATGGAAGAAATGATGAACAGAGAGGCAGATGGGAACCTGCTCCCCAAAATGAGTGTTTCAGACATTGCACAACTCAGCTGTTATTGCTTTGCCCCTCACAAAATAGCTAAATGTGACTTGGCTTGGCTAAGGCTCCTGCCAAAATGAAGCTCGTAGCAGTATGTCATGCATCTTAACTGAACGCTGAGATAGACCCCAGGCTCCAAACTCTTCTCACCATCCACTGGAGCCAAAAGTCATTTCCCGTTTCACACCAATGATCCATTTACAGACTTGAGTGGGAGCTCCAAGATAGTCATCTACCTAACGCCTGTGCAATATACTATGGTCATTGATGTTCTTTAAATACAAAGAATTTTCCTGTTTCAAAATGATCCCATGCATTTAGCAGCAGCCATATTTCCCCTAATTTCTGCATAATTATTAAAACGTAGGGTATAGAGGCATTGGTGTCATCTCTGTTTAGAGCAGCTCCAGGAGGATGCCGTCCCAAGGGCTGCCTCCAGCCCACACACCTCCCACACGGCAAAGCATAAGCATAATAAGAAAAAGCAACCCTCCATCCTAAATCCTGCATGCAGAAGGCCTTTGATTTGTCTTCTGATCACTTTGAAGACAACTTTGTGGGAATCCTTTCATGTTTCTGGACACCAGGGGTTAAACCTCGCGGTGCACAGCTGGGGACAAGGGGGGAACCACATGGTCCTTTCGCCAACCTGCAGCCAGTGGGATGCTCGAGGCTCCCGAATGGCTCCAGGTATGGGGGGGATTCGGGATTTTGGGAGCCTCCCACAAAGCGAGGCTACGGAAGAGAGGATGCGGGTGCAAGGCTTGCCCTTACCAACAACTATCAATATTCTGTGCCAGGCAGATGGTTCCTACACACACACACACCATCTGCTAGGGCCTTATCACCAGGAACCCGTAAAGCACATGTGAAGCCACTGGATTAACTCTTCTTCGCCCTCTGCCTGGACAGCTTCACAGCGACAGGCTCTTCCACCGCTTGTACTCATCCTTGCAGCAGGAGATTCAGCACGTCCACATTATCCCAGGTTCCTTCCCGTCCGAACGTCACCTGCAGGACACCAATCTCCGTGCTTCGGTTTGGCCCCCGGCAGGGTAATTTGCAGCCGAGGAAACCGTCATGGCTCTAAAAACATCCCCTAATAAAGGTGGCCACGACTCTAAGCACTAATGCCTGCAGCATTCTCACTTTTAGTCTTGCCTCCACCAGCCAACTGCCTGCACACATCCTGCTTTCGGAGATATTTCACCCATAGGCTGCAATAATCTTGGGAATATTAAAAATCGACGCGAGGCAGAACAGCTGGAGGCTCCTGGCTCAGGCACGAGCAAAATGCATGATATTTATCAGCAAAAAAAAAAATGCCCAAGAGGCAATGGCCGCGTTTCCTGCCTGCGACCCAATTCCACGTGCCGCGATTTTAGGAGCGTGCTCTCAATACAAAGCTCGCACCCGGCTGCTCTCCCGAGGAAACGCCTCTCCCATGTGAGCGTTAAATGAAACGAGGGCAGTCCGGCAGCACAGGGAGCCGGCACGCGGCCGCCCCGACTCCGGCGCTGCTGATCCAGCCGAGGACGTGGCGCGGATGCCACCAGGCACCGCTCCCGGGGGCCCAGCCGTTGCTTGGGAAGCCACAAGGCACCAACTTGGCCTCCGAACGAGCCGCTTTGCTGCAAGGGGGTAGGCAAGGAAATCCTTAAAATGCCCAGAGATTTATTTTGCTGCTTATTTTTGTAGCCTGTGAGATATATAGGAATGTGGACCATGCGCAGGGACGCTTTTTAGACTCTCACTTGCAGGATGAGCAGGTTTCAGGAATGCATTTCACTCCGAGACTTTTTACATTTCAAGCACTCCACTGGATTAATTGACACTCTGCTGAGGTTATATTTTAACCAGCATACCATCCAGACTAGACTGAGCTCAATATATACACAGATGCACATGCTGCAAATTATATATACACATACACACACGTGTGCATGTGTATACATTTAATTACTTACTCTTACCCAGATATATGCATGAAGACTTCCTAAAAATGAATCATTTCTCCCCAAAAACAAAGCAAGGAATACAACAGACTTGCTCTGAAACTCGCTTTAGCTCGTATGCAGCTTTCCTATGTCACCACCTGCTCATGCATGCCAGGCACTGCAAGCCTTGTGGCAATTTCCAAGCCCTGATGCACATTTTGGAGAATTATTAGAGCTGCAGCTCCTTGCAGGGACGGGTAGCAGCGCAGAGGTGTGACAAGGGAGCGGACACCAGTATCGAGCCCTTTGCGGGATCCCTGTGTGTGCCTTGAGAGGATGCAGCAAGACTGTGACCTTCCAGCACCGTTTAAAATGCAGAGACTAACCGAGAACAAAACCGGTCTGAATTTCTGACACGGAATGCAGCTAAGCACACTTCAAAATGCCAGCATTTCCAGATTTGACTCTTTATGGACCCTGCAGAGAAAATGCCTCGATATGGTTGCTCTGAGGTACCGAAGCACAGGGCATACATGCACATGCAGAGAGGTATTTGCTGTATAAATAACTATGCCTGATTAGATATGTCACATGTCGAAGGCATTTAAAAGAAAAAGTCACACACAGGGCAGAGAACAGAATCAATCTCTCCCTCTGCCAAGTCCCACCCAGTATTTTGCCTGCTGCTTGACCCACCCTGACTGATAACTGAGTTAATTGCTTTTTTCCCCACCACTGTGGTTACAAGACCATCTCCAGTTGGAAATGTTAGCATTCTTCAGCTCCTCCCATCCCCTGTTTTGGGACATCTTGTCCCTACTCATGACATCCACTAAGGGTTGTTCCTCTGTTTTACATCCCTCGGATAGCTGGAGGTTTCTGCATTATCATAGATCTGCGTAGCTGGTCCAGGCTGCATCCTCAGCCAGATGCAGCTCTTACATGGTGCTGAAGACAGCAGAGCACAGCGCCTGCAGGCGCTCTTCTCCACGCCCTCGTGTCACAGCAAGGAACAGCAAATGTGCTTTTAAACTGCTAAATTCTCTTGGTTCTAACAGCCGAGAACGACCCTGACACGCGGTTACCTGGAACTGGGCGCTGATGCTGGGCGGCTTCTTCTTCTTGTGGAGGTGCAGCAGAGATTTCGTAATGCGGTCGTGCAGCGTCAGGTTCGTCAGGTGCTTGAGGGACTTCACGTCCAGCATGTGCTGCGGAACAGAACAGCTTGTTTTGGTCTTTGCAAACATAACAACAAGGCCTTCTTGCCATGCTGCCCTTCCTCTTTAAATCCTGCCTCTTCTGCAGGGCTTCCTTAGGGTCACCACTATTTCAATGGCAAGCGTTAAGGAACAATGAGTTAACTGTAATCTATTTTGGTCAGAGCAAATCCACTGGATCACATTTCCCTCCAGCTTCCCATGGCTTCGCAGCACTTGGAGCCCACAAATGGGCAGCTCGTGCCAACACGAGCACCACGGAGGAGATGCCCTGTTCTCAATTATGTTGATGAAATGGTACCAACCACCTCCGACTTCAACCACAGCAAATAAATCATGACACACATGAAAAAAATGAGCTATCAGACACAAGCAGCGGGCCCCGGGGCTGCGCTCACGCGGATAGGAAGTGGTAGATGGAAAACACGTGCTCGCCAGCAGAACCCAAGGATCTCGGCTTTGATTTGGGAAGAGTGAGCATCTGTTTGATGAGATGCTTCAAGGGAGCATTTGGTTCACTTGGAAAACACATGTACAGAAGCTAGAAAGCCTGCCTGAGCTGCCTGTCTGACCTGCAGCTCACCCCGCCGCTGTCTTTTTTTAAAGATCATTTCATTTTGGGCAAGAAATGGGGTTTTGGTGCATACATCTTCCTAGTGAAGATCAGGGAAAGGGCCAGAGCACAGAGCAGCTCTTCCCAGCAGGAAGGAACAGATCTACACAGCAAGAAAGCATCATTTCTTTCACACATTTATAGTATATTGGTCAGTTTTAAGCAAGTAAAGTTATCGCCAGCTGCCAAAGCAGTATCAACACTGGCCGCAGGAAACATCATCCTTCCCATTATGCACAGATCTCTCTGCATCTTGTGTCTTGGAGAATAATAAACGTGGCCAAGATGGAAGGGTATTCCAAAGTTTCCAGGTAAACACCCTGAAAATCACTGTCCATCTGTCAAATACCAGTCATTTCACATAACCTGCTCACTTATTTCAGCTTGGAGACTTAATTGGCAAAGTTCAACAGAGAGAGGAGGATGCAAGTGCTCATGCTGCCTTTTCCCAGGGCAAATCACTGCTACCACACTTTGCAATCCTTTGTTTTTTGCAAAAGAAAGAGCCCCAAATGGAGCTAATTTGCCAGAGGTCTTGCACTAGAAACAAGCAATTTTCCTTCCAGGCACATCAGCATTTCAATGTTGTACCTACGGATTTAACCCAGTAGCAGAAGAGGTTAAAATGCTGCTTTTCTCTCACCTTTGGGAGATTTGGTTTGGCTTTGAAGTTCTTATTGCGCCTGGAGAGATAAGAAACAGCCTGTTATAATCCAAGCACACGATCGCACACGGGAATTCATGTTTGCGGACAACTGCATGATAGGACAGCTCAACTTAGGCCATTAAGAAATCAGTCTCTTTTGCGTTAGCCCCAGAAATACCCAAGTCAAAGGACAAGGTCCAGAAAAATGGACTCAACAGGAATTCATGAAACAACCCCTTCAAAAATCACCATAGGCAGCTGCTTAACATGGTCTATAGACTACGCTCTGTTCTGCAGCAATTCCCACTGCCTTCTGCAAAGCAGAGCTGCATTTGAGCTGCACGTGTTTAAAAGGAAGGTATCCCATTAAAACGGGTGGTTACACCGGCAGGGATGGGGTAAGTGTGGAAGCAACTCTGCCCTGTTCTCGAGCGGCACGCGTTAACTGGGAGCGCTCCGGCAAGGCTTCCCGCAGCTTTGGAGGGGGCTGCAGCATGACTCACTGAGGTCACTTCCACATTCATTTTGCAATGGAAACTTCAATGTCACGTTAAAAAAATGTTACTGCGAAACATCACTGTCATATCTGGAGACTGGTTGGACCAGCAGATTCCTTCCCTTCCTCCCTCCCCTGGACCTGTCACTGCAAGTGAATGATAAGAGATGGAATAAATCAGACACTCAGGACCTACCAAGGTTGCTTTGACCCAACCTTGCAATATCCCTGTCCACCTGGAGCTCTGATTTTTCTTTTTTAGCTAGAAACATATTCATTTATTCCAGCTATTTGTACCCCTATTAATACCCATGCCGTTTATTGTACTCTAACGTAGAATAAAGCCCGAGTCGAGCCCTTCCACACTCACATGAGGATGCCGTGGGCCCGCTCCAGCAGCTTGCTGCTGGTGGAATTAACGAATATCCCGTCTTTGTCGAGGAAGGAGCTCGGGCTGGAGAGCCTGCTGTGCCGAATGCCCATCCTGCCGTTCCAGCCCACGCCATAGACATCGCTGAAACGCAAAGCAGGGCAGTCACAACACGCTCTTCCAGGAGGAAGTGCAAAAAATATCATTTCTTTGCCAAAATAAAGCGCAGAGAGCATTTAAGAATCACCCAAAGCTTCGAAACTGGCAGATTAGAAAATAATTCAATGGCAAATGATGATCATGGGTTTATTCTCTTCACTAGTCATTCACTCCCACATGACAAGTTCACTATGTCAGACACAACACGGAAAGCAATCAGCTCGTTAATCATGTTTTCAAAATCAGATATGCACAAAAACATCTACCTATCAGCAGCAGAATAAAAACATCCCGTTCTCTCTGACAGATAATTTGGGTCTGTGGATACTTGTGGAGCAGCCCTCCAAGCTGGGGGTTTAGGCAAAGCCTCTGCCCTGGCTGCAACATCTTGGGGGCTTTTCCAGAAAGAGCAGATCCAAGCGGGACATGGGGTCTGCCAAGCGACCAGAAGAATTTCAGGCAAAAGCAAAAGGCAAAGCAAGAGGTCGGCACATGGAGGAGAGCAGCATCGTAGCCTCCTGGGTGGGTTCTGAAGGACATGGTCATTTAAATGGGTCTCAGGCAAGCATCGCTGTCTTCTGAGGCCCCCCCAATAAAGCAGACCTTAAAGTCCTTATCTAGAGAAAGAGGAAATAGCACCAAGCCCGAACTGAAAGAAAAAATTAAGACTGAAAATCTAGTTTAATATCTAATTCAGTTCAGCACCTATCTTTAAATATCCAGTTTCATAACTCACCATTTCACCTTCTTTGCCCTTACAATAAAAGTCCCAGCTGTCAAAAGCTTCCTACTTGCTGGGAGGAAAAAAAATAATCCCAGGTTGGCCAGGACCACTAAACCTCAGGAGCCACTTTCAGAAAGCGCAAGCCCATAACTAACCCCAGGTGATGGTAGCTGCCTCAGGACCCTGGAAAGTCCATGAGAACGGAGTCCAGGAGAGAGAATGGGACCTCTATCCATTCCTAATGGACACATTAAGGTGAAGATGGACTCACAGGGCCCGTTTGGTCACTTGGAGGTCCACTGCACCACCAAGCAGCACACCTCTGAACAGAGGGATACCTGAACAGCACTAGCTTTCAAGCAATCCCTCTTCTTACACATCCCACCTTTCTCTCCATCACTGTCCCTTCCTAATCTGTAACTGCATCTTAGACCTACTTCTCCTGAAGCCACACACCTTCAGACCAAGGTCATCTGCAGGGAGCAATGCTAAATTGCAGGTCCGTTCCCAAAGTGCTTTCTGCATGAGAAAGATCTTGATGAGAGATCCCACTCTGGATTGCACCCCTGGGGCTCAGAGAGAGATCTGGGGACCAGCCACTCACTGCATATATGGGAAACATATATACATTATGAAGCGTTCTGCTGAGGAGCACGCCAGCAGAAACCCTGTCGTGGCCTCCATAAATATGTTCCCCGTCAATCACTGCCAACGTGTCAGCCCTGTCTGAGGAATAACTGTCCTGACTCTGAGAAGAAAGAGTTGTTAGGATGCAGCTGCTGAGGACGAAGGAAGGAAACAACAATAGCTGCTACCCTTGATCTCCTGCACATTTAAGGGAATTTGTTTGCCAAAACAAATGTCAAAAAAAAAAAAAAAAAAAAAAAGGAATTTCAATGATTGAAGGATTAGAGCCCAGGTTTTCCCTTTGGGATGGAGAAGCTCCGTCAGAAAAAGTCTAATTCTGAATTGAATTTGGGGAATATTTTGCAGAAGGGACATGGATCTGCAGGGGCCTCTTGGAGCACGGAGCTGACTTGCAAGCAAAAGACTTCATTCAGTCACTGCATGAATGGCCAAGGATTTCCAAGGAAGGATTAAAACAATAATCTTATAAGCTGTGAAAACAACCAAATTCAAATGCTGTAATACGACAGGGAGGTAGAAGAGCTTCTGCACATTAAGGAACTTGCCAATCATCAGAATTACCTTCATGCTGGTCACCAGGTTCCCCTTGATTTTGCCTTAACACATCAGCACAACAAGCAAACATTCCAAAATTCACCCTTTCGAGCCTCACAACTTTCTGAGTCCTCCACGCAAAGCGGAGCCCAGAGGCATCAGTTCGCTTGCAGGCACCCAAACACATCAGCTTTATCTTTGGTCTTGAAAAAAAGCCACTACAAATTCTTATTTCCTAGATATTGGCACATTCATTATTATTTCTTTTTTTTTTCGCATGCTTCTTACCACCTTGGCCATGACCACCACTTACAATCACTGCCTTGTGACAGAGGAAAGTTGGGTTCCATGTCTGCTGGTAAGTCAGGTAGAGAGACATTTAGATATGACCACGTGAGAGGGACAGAATGAGAAGATGACAAAATTTAGAAGGAAAAAAAAAATAAATAAAACCAAAACAAGCTGGAGGAAACATTGCTATGGTGACTCGTAATGACACAGGGGGGTTCTCCCATCTGAGACCTCCTTGCCAGGGTAGAAGAGGCAGACTTACCGCTGGCTCTTCTCATTGATGGTGTTAACTCCTTGAAGGTCTGAGAGAGGGGTCCGGGGGCTCTTCCGAGCGATACCTAAAGCAGCACATCAGAAAAACAAAACAAGTTCCACCTGGCTCGTTTCCTCGAGGGATACTCAAGGCACCTGGGGCTCGGAGTTGGCTTAGGGCGAGGAGGAGGAGCAGGCACTCGCCGTGCACGTGCTGCCCACAGAGACACGGGCGCTGCGGTTGCTGCCGGCTCCGTCACCAGCCCTTTTGCTAGCGACAGGCAGAGCCGACGAGCCAAAACCCAAGGGGGGCAGTCAACGGGGGGCACCGACATAGCAGCTCGCCCACCTCCCCACAGCCCAAGCACCTCCCGCGCGAGGAACGGCCAAGGAAGCCAAGATGCAAGAGTTCTGGAGGCCACGCACACGCAGATACTTCCCCTGTCACCTTCTCCAGAGGTGGAAATGTTTTGTAACCAAGTGCTTAAGAAGAAGACAGAAGGCAATTTTTTGCTGGAAAAACAAAATGCTTTTCAAGTCACAGAGACGTGCGTGTTTAAAGACCTGCTAAGCTCGAGGGTGACAAGAAAACAGCCAGCAATTTTAAACCTGCCTTGAAATCTCTGCTGTGAGAGAGGAAACATTGCGGAGTTCACTAGACACTGCAGAACCTTCTCCTGGTATTTCTGCGGTGGAGTAAAATTCCAGGGGGGGAAAATGAACCCTACAAAATGAAGGCAGTCTAGACCATAGTGTGTAACAGGATAAGAAGAAACAAAAATATTCCCTTCTCGCATTTCTTGCTTTCATAGTTCTTATAGCCCTGTTGCTGGGGCAAGAACTGGAATAAAGCTCTCCCCTAAAGACAAATGCAGAAGAATATGGGCAGAGATTTGAGCCGGTTGTGCTAGTCCCATATCACCAAGCAGGGTGGCTTTTCCTTCAGCCCTTTGCAAAAGAAAAGGGCGTTGAATTTGGAGAGGAGACCCAAAAGCATGTTAACAGAGAGAAGATCTGCAAAATGCCCACGTGCCAGCGGACAGAAGATCCGCAATGAAACGCCAAGGAAGTTGGGGAGGTCACCCAGCGCTTTCCTTTGCTGCAGGGCAGCATCAAAGCCACTGAACCACTGCTGCTCCGGAGGTTTGGTAATCCCTATCCCCGTGGATTCGGGAAAAGCAAGCCCGGCAATTTATTCAAGGACTTAACTATTCCTAGAGCTCAAAACTTCCTTTTAAATCCAAGTGTTAATGTAGGTTAAGCCTCTGGAATGTTCCCCTCTTTGGAGGGACCTTACTCAAGGCTTGCTTTCCCCCTCAAAAAGTCCTTCTTTGGAGTACAGGAATCCTTGATGTAAAGCAAAGAGATCTGTTCTCAGGCTTGCTTGAGAAGAAAGGAGAAATGAGAGTAATTAAGAATTCACAACAATAAACCTCTTGAACGGAGCTCAGCACAAGACTGAAATCGGCAAGGCTAATGAAAGGCAGAGGGATTTTAGTCACTGTTTTAGTTATCTGTCTTCCTCCTCTTTTTTTTTTTCTTTTTTCTTATTGAATTTGTATATATAAATATATATATAAATATATGTTTGCTTTTCCACAGAAAGACTGGAAGAGAGAAAGAGGGCAAACGCAAAGAGCTGCCCCGATGTACAGACTTTTCCGCTCTGGTATCTTCACTTCATCTGGCCACTGATTCGAAACACATTCAAGGAGCAGAAGATATACACAGCTATCATATGGATTCTGTACAGGAAAGCGAAATTCTGCTCAAAATATGGCCACTTGCAGTATTTTGCAAATAGATTTGCACAGTAGCACAGATCACTGTTTATAGCTCTGGCTAAAAATTATTTACTACAGTGAGCAAGTGTGTAATGTCTAGCTGTATATATATACTTTTATATAATATATATATGCCTGGATATTTTCCCACTAACATGCAGAAGGCTCCTTTAAAATAAGCATTACATTTTCTCGAGAACGTTTTTGACCATAATACTCATGAAAAAAAGGCTTTCGCTGCTATTTCAAAGATTCTTTTTGCCCCAGGTCCTCTTTTCTGGAACAAACTCTGTCCTCCTTCGCTCACCTTCACCCCTGCCCTTCCCATCAAAGAAATCCCCCAAAGGAAAAGCCAAAACCATCGTCTAGCCAGACGAGCCAGACTGAATCTCGGAAGACAAGGCTGTAGCAAAAACAGGATTTTGCACTGCTTGGGAAAAGATTTCAGATATATGGATGTATTCTGTATGCACGGATGTAATCTGATGTATTTATTCTTTGGGAAAAGACTTTTATTTTTTCCCTGGAATTGAAAGGCAAGAACGCTTTAGATTTAATTGGATGACTTGCACGTGGCTTTAAGGATCCTGAATACAGAATATAGATTAGTAGGTTGCATGAATTGACACTCTGGAAGCGAAGAAAACAGTGGCATGAGTAGGAACCACTGGCTGCTCAGGCTGAGAGGCTGTTCTGGTCTGCGCTGTGGAAATGAAACTGTTGTGATCTCCAAAATACATCCCCCTTTCCGCAGCCAGAGCAGCTTCAGCAAGCCAGAACCACCCTGCAGAGCCAGGATCCAAAAACACATAAGCAGCAATACGTTCACGTACGACTTCCCTGCCTTATGTTAAACTAAAACTTCAAACGGAAAAGCCTCAAATCTCTCCTACTGCAGCAAGTCCACAGCTGCAACTGAAATCACTGTATTGATAATCATCAACTTTTTAGCAGAGGAAACGAAAATGGAGAGCTAAAATAGGAATCTGGCAACATGCCCTCCTCCCGCAGTGTTTGGGTCAGAAAAGGCACATTTGCGCTGCGTTCCCGTGCAAGGGCCGCACTTACCGGGCTCGTCCCTGGAGCAGCCAACGTGGGCATTTGCATTCGGGCACGAACTGCAGGGCTTGGAGGCTGCAAGGCTGCCCTAAGGGAGCAGCAGCGCTGCATTTGGGCAGCAGCTAAACAGCAGACCCAGGCTCACGGGGCGAAGAAATGCAAGTCCCGTGTGCTTTTATAAACATTACACACGCACGTATATATGATATCCACAAATATGCACGTACTCCCTTTTCCAAGCTGGCCTTGGTGTTGTGCCGGCGCTGCCTGCTAGCCGGGCGGGCCGGCGGCGGGCAGCGGCTCGGCGGGCCGGGCACCGCGCGGCCGGACACCCGCCTCGTCCCGCGAGAGCCCGCGCGGAGCAGTTAGCAGCGCAGGCAGGAGCGGCCGTGGCCTCATGCAGAACCAGTCCGTTACGTAGGAGGGGAAGGAGGGGGAGAAACGGAGACCAAGTGCATCTGTGCCCGGGCACTGCGTAAAAAGGAAGTTGCCAAAGGCTTTTGGTTAGGTAAAAGCCCCTGGGAACCAAGTCGGTGTATTCTCAAGCTGCTGCTTTTTGCAAAGTCTCTTGAAATTAATGACGGGGTAATTAAAAATAGAAAGGCTGAGAGCTGGCTGCAAGCTGGAGGTCAAGCTCAGCTCTACCAGCCTCGTACCTGCAGCCCGGGATATGCCCCATGGCTCTGCATCGCTTTGTGTGTGACAAATGAAACAAGAGCCCTTGCCACAATATCCTGGCGATCTTCTGATTTCCTCTGGCAAGTCAGCAAGGAAAGGACTAGCCAAGCGAGCTGGCGCCAGAGCTGCCATGGGTTTGGGCTTGATTTTGCTCCTAAAGCTCGGCCCCATTTCCAACGGGCAAGGGGCTCGAGCCCTCGCAGTGGACAGCCTGCTTTGCAGGGCAGCAGGCTGTCCCGGGAAGGGTTTTCTTGGGCATTTTCACCCTCATTAGCCAGAATGCACCTGGTTTCCATTTCCTGATGTGAGCGTGGGATCGGAGAGGACGGCGGGATATGGAGCCTTACTGTACTTCTCCTCCTTGCATCTCTGCAGGATCTCTAAGCTCCTCTGATGCACTGGGTGATGGAGAAAGCTAAAACTATCCACACTTTTCAAAACCGCACACGGCACTGCATCATCATGCCCTTGGGAAGCAAAATAAGAGAAAATAAGAGAAAGATTACGTGAGCAGACATGGGGAGAGAGGCAGGAGCGACGGTGCGAGGAGGCCGCCACGTGGGGCCTCGACCTGCGCTCGCGTCAGTCACCTCATGACAAGGCACCAGGGCACGGGAATTGCTGAGGGTGTCTTGGTGCTCGGCCCCAGGGGAGCCCATCTGCTTTGTGCCAGGGTGGACATGTCCCAGGAGCAGCAGGAGCCACCAGCTCTGCTAATCCTTAGGGTACTTCCCAGCCAGAGCACAACAACTCTATAATTGCTCCAAGATTGTTTGAACAAAACCCAATGAGGACACATTGAAATTGCACCAATTTGGGCTTTTGTTAACTCTTTTCCTTGCTCCTGCCAGTCGTTAGCCACGGGGTCCTGCGTGGATGCTCACCCAGCATGGCCACCTCCAAACCCAGTACTACATCTGGTAGAGGTCTGACCATTAAAATCAGAAATATTAGCAAAGGGCCAGCATTCCTTGAGACAACAAGGAGAGCAGATCGGGGCAGGATTGTGCTGGGGTGGGAGAGGGCACAGCTGGAAGGAGCAGGCGGAGAAGTCACCTTGCCAAGGTGGGACATGGCCCAGGGGCCACATCTCCGTCATCACCAAAATGCTCGAGGAAAACCAAAAAAAAGCCGATTTTGATCGTGCTCCGGCCAAGGCATGATGAGGTCACTGAGGCGCTACCTTAAGTCAGCCTAAATCAAAGCATTTCACCCCACCGCCTTCAACAGCAGCAAGGACCCAGGTGAACTTCACAGAGGAACACTGTCAAGCAGCAGCTTCTTGCCACCAGTATCACCTTGCATTGCTCAATGCAGGGTCGGTTTCTGTCACCACTTTTATTTGACAAACACTGTGGCTCTTTTTATATCTCTCTATATGTAATTCCTTAGGGTTTTTTTTATATATATATATATATATATATATATATATATATATATATATATTCCTTAATAGCCCCAAGGTAATGGGTGTATTTGAACGCAACCCCTTCAGCAGCGTTAGGGTCTTTGCAAAATGACCCCAAAATTATTTGGGAGAATTGTTAGAACTGCAGCCTGACAACACAGCAGGGATGCCCGCGGGGCAAATCTGTGTCCCAAAAGCCTTGAGAATGTTCCTTTGGTTCTCCGTCCCCCTGGCACGGCAGGGGGACAAGCCAGCGCCACAAGCAGGGAGAAGCCCCGGAGAGCACGGAGCAGCTCGTAGCACTGGTGGGCACTGCTGGCGTAGCCAAGGAGGCTGCTCAAAGTGGCACGGGGAGGGGGCAAAAGGGAAAAACATAATTTTTTGCAGCGCTTGATAGACCCAGGCTAGAGATTTCGCAGGAAAGGCTCAGCTTGGCAAGGCAAGCGGGACCCCAATGGCCCGCAGACAGCTACAAGCAGTGTGTATAACCTGGGTCTAATGCAAAAGAATGCAAACAGATACTATTTTTTATTGTATATATGCATATTTTAGAGCACATTTTGGACATTTTTTCCCTTTTTTACTTACACCTGTCTGTTGGCAGACAGGAATGAGGAAAGCATGCCTTTTTGGAAGATATGAAATGCACACAGGCACGCTTGCAAGGAAGGATGCAGGGCGTAAATGCATGTGCAGGAGGCTGCTCCTAGATCATCGCTGGTGATTTGGTCACTGGTTACAGGTCCATGGGCGTTGAGGCTTTCAAATCAGGCTGGTTAGAGCCAGCAAGGTTTGATTATAGAATAGAATAGAATAGAATAAAATAAAATAAAATAAAATAAAATAAAATAAAATAAAATAAAATAAAATAAAATAAAATAAAATAAAATAAAATAAAATAAAATAAAATGCATATGCTGCCTTCTGTTGTCTGCTTTTTTTCCAGAACCAATGCCAAAACGGGTTAATTCTATGTCCAAGGGATTGCTTCCTAATGCCCAAATACCTTCTGCCATGGATGCAACTGTCCAAATGAGCAATTTTGTGGTTTTTATGACCTGTTTTAGAGACCAGGTGCACAACTGTCTTGATTTACACAAGGCTGCAGTGGCCAAATGAACCTATTTGCTGCTTAGGGCTCGTCTCCTGTTTTATAGGCAGAGCCAGTGCAAAAAAAAGAAAAGAAAGGAAGGAAAGGAAGGAGAATAAAATAAAATAAAATAAAATAAAATAAAATAAAATAAAATAAAATAAAATAAAATAAAATAAAATAAAATAAAATAAAATAAAATAACCACCAAACAGGGGAATTTTGTCACTCACAAAGATGCAGGAAACTTCCTATAGGTGCCAAAGCACAGCTGCTCCTGCTCAGCTATAGCTTGTAGGGAAAACAAGGGATGTTTGCCCTATAGAGATGCTTCACGTCAATATAGGAGCTACAGGAAGCCGGGAAATGTTCAAAAAAAGCCATTTCTGTGTAATTTGTTCTGGCGTGGGAAGAGAAGCAAGCAAAACCTCCCGGGTTCCCTTTCTGATCTATACATGGGTCTATAGGCGAGCGGGCGAGAGCAGCTCGAGGCGGAGGAAGCGGCCACCGAGGCAAAGCAGGGCTTGAAACCAGCAGGGCAGGAGGCTCTTGCAGAGACCCCAGGGGCTCTCAGGTCCCCAGGTCTCAGGTTCTGCTCTCGACATTTCCAATTATAAAGGGATTTATAAACTTTCTAACATCGCCAACTGCTCTCATTTCAGTGGGAATTTCAGGCCCTCTTGTGCCTGGGAATTGCTAGCAAGAGCTTGTACCTGTCTGCCCCCAAACTGCTTGATGCAGAGAAATGGTCTAAGAGCGCAGCCAGCATTGCCTGCCACAGCATGATGATGCACCGCTCCTTTCCTTGGATTTAAGGCCCCCGCGCTCGGCGTGGGGAGGGAGAGCTGGTTCTAGATGACTGCGTGGCAATAAATTACACAAACGGTTTCAGCTAAGAGGCTCAACAGCTTGGGAGCTTATAGAGAAGAATGATTCTGTGCTTTTTCCAGATGCTACACTAGCCGAGCAGGAATTCTTAGTTAAAAATAATTCACCTTTTTTTTTTTTGCTGGGAGCTTTTTATGCTTCTATTTACGTCGCACAAGAATTTTTCAATACGACAAAAATGTTAAAGCAGCAGAAAAGTGAAAATCATTTGGTCCAGCACATTGAAATCTACTGTGTAGCTGGAAACGTAACTGCATCACACTGTGCTTTGGGGTATCGGAAATCTATAAATGCTTTAATTGATTTTTCTCCTTTTTAATAGATGCTTAGGAACAGGGGCACATCAATAAGTCCAACCAGCTATTTTGAAATACCTCAGTGATACGTTAGATCGACACGCGCTAGTGGAAAAACCTGCATCAAGATTAGGAGACGGGCACAACTTACCAGTTTTCTTCTCGACGTGGCGTTTTCCAGCCTCCCTGAACGCCACCATCGCCCTGAAAAACGCCCTGAGGACTGCCCAGCGGAAAACGGCCACCGGGTCGATGCCTATCATGCCGCAGATGAAGGCGTTCTTGCTGCTCCTCAGCAGAGCGACGATGTCTGGCCGCATGTGATCCGTGTTTTTCTCACGGAAATCCTAGCAGGGGAACAAAGAGGAGCCCGTAAGCAGAAGGGCGAGACAGCCTGAGTGGATCTGGACATGCACGGGTGCATCCTCAGCCTCAAAGCCTCCTGTGAGCAGCGCAAGCAGCAGGTACATATACGAGGTCTGCTTTAAAATACCTTTAAAGCTTTAAAATGGGATTTTGCAAAATTTCTACACTGATGAGCTGCTTAAGGAGCCCCCTGCTTAGGTAACTAGGATATCTCGGTACTGAAAAAGGCAATGATGGACCAGTGAAGACCATGAGCTTCTCCTACATGATCCAGAGTCCAGAAACACTCGGCCACTTCAGGTTAACTGCAAGCACGCAATACCAAATTGCCACATGGAAGCTCAGCATCAGCCAACCTTAATTTTAATTCCTTTGATCTGTCCCAATATAGCAGAGTACAAGGTCTGTAACTGGGAAGAGAACGTTAAGATATAGCACTGCCTGGGAGAAGGAGAGACGAGGAGGAGGAGAAAAAGAGAGGGAGGAGGAGGAGGAGAAAGGCAGGGAAGAGAGGGAGGAGGAGGAGGAGAAGAAAGAGAGGGAGGAGGAGGAGGAGGAGAAGAAAGAGAGGGAGGAGGAGGAGGAGAAAGAGAGGGAGGAGGAGGAGG